>NW_027333126.1:0-24859 GCF_002575655.3 Aegilops tauschii subsp. strangulata
GGCGCGTTATTCGATCGATGTAAGAGTGATCCAAAGGGAGACTCCGCTCGACATAATGGTTCGTTGTATATATTTTACAGAAACGTGAAATCAAAGTTGGGGATAAAGTAGCCGGAAGACATGGGAATAAAGGGATCATTTCCAAAATTTTGCCTAGGCAAGATATGCCCTATTTGCAAGATGGAACACCCGTTGATATGGTCTTCAATCCCTTAGGAGTACCCTCCCGAATGAATGTGGGACAAATATTTGAAAGCTCGCTCGGATTAGCGGGGGATCTGCTAAAGAAACATTATAGAATAGCACCCTTTGATGAGAGATATGAGCAAGAGGCTTCAAGAAAACTTGTGTTTTCAGAATTATATGAAGCCAGTAAAGAAACAAAAAACCCATGGGTATTTGAACCCGAGTACCCGGGAAAAAGCAGAATATTTGATGGAAGAACAGGCGACCCCTTTGAGCAACCTGTTCTAATAGGGAAGTCCTATATCTTAAAATTAATTCATCAAGTTGATGAGAAAATTCATGGGCGTTCTACTGGGCCCTACTCACTTGTTACACAACAACCGGTTAGAGGAAGAGCCAAGCAAGGGGGACAACGAGTAGGAGAAATGGAAGTTTGGGCTTTAGAAGGATTTGGTGTTGCTCATATTTTACAAGAGATACTTACTTATAAATCTGACCATCTTATAGCTCGCCAAGAAATACTTAATGCTACGATCTGGGGAAAAAGAATACCTAATCATGAGGATCCTCCAGAATCTTTTCGAGTGCTCGTTCGAGAACTACGATCTTTGGCTCTAGAACTGAATCATTTCCTTGTATCTGAAAAGAACTTCCAGGTTAATAGGGAGGAAGTTTGATCGGAATAAATATAAATTCTTTTCTTATTTCTATTTTATGATTGACCAATATAAACATCAACAACTTCAAATTGGACTCGTTTCCCCTCAACAAATAAAGGCTTGGGCTAACAAAAACCTACCTAATGGAGAAGTCGTTGGCGAAGTCACAAGGCCCTCTACTTTTCATTATAAAACCGATAAACCAGAAAAAGATGGATTGTTTTGCGAAAGAATCTTTGGACCCATAAAAAGCGGGATTTGCGCTTGTGGCAATTCTCGAGCGAGCGGAGCTGAAAACGAAGACGAAAGATTTTGCCAAAAATGCGGGGTAGAATTTGTGGATTCTCGGATACGAAGATATCAAATGGGATACATCAAACTCGCATGTCCCGTGACTCATGTGTGGTATTTGAAAGGTCTTCCTAGTTATATCGCGAATCTTTTAGATAAACCTCTTAAGAAGTTGGAGGGCCTAGTATACGGCGATTTCTCTTTTGCTAGGCCCAGCACTAAAAAACCCACTTTTTTACGATTACGAGGTTTATTCGAAGAGGAAATTGCATCCTGTAACCACAGCATTTCTCCCTTTTTTTCTACCCCAGGCTTTGCAACATTTCGAAATCGGGAAATTGCGACAGGAGCAGGTGCTATTAGAGAACAATTAGCAGATTTGGATTTGCGAATTATTATAGAGAATTCTTTGGTCGAATGGAAGGAATTAGAAGACGAGGGGTATAGTGGAGATGAGTGGGAAGATAGAAAAAGACGAATAAGAAAAGTTTTTTTGATTAGACGCATGCAATTGGCGAAACATTTTATTCAAACAAATGTAGAACCAGAATGGATGGTTTTGTGCTTATTACCGGTTCTTCCTCCCGAATTGAGACCTATTGTTTATAGGTCTGGAGATAAAGTAGTGACTTCAGACATTAATGAACTTTATAAGAGAGTTATCCGTCGGAACAACAATCTTGCCTATCTATTAAAAAGAAGTGAATTAGCGCCAGCAGATTTAGTAATGTGCCAGGAAAAATTGGTACAAGAAGCCGTGGATACACTTCTTGATAGTGGGTCCCGCGGGCAACCGACGAGGGATGGTCACAATAAAGTATACAAATCACTTTCAGATGTAATTGAAGGTAAAGAGGGAAGGTTTCGCGAGACTCTGCTTGGGAAACGGGTCGATTACTCGGGGCGTTCTGTCATTGTTGTGGGTCCTTCGCTTTCATTACATCAATGTGGATTACCTCTAGAGATAGCAATAAAGCTTTTTCAGCTATTTGTAATTCGCGATTTAATCACGAAACGCGCCACTTCTAATGTAAGGATTGCTAAAAGGAAAATTTGGGAAAAAGAACCCATTGTATGGGAAATACTTCAAGAAGTTATGCGGGGACATCCTGTACTGTTAAATAGAGCACCTACCCTGCATAGATTAGGCATACAGGCCTTTCAACCCACTTTAGTAGAGGGGCGTACTATTTCTTTACACCCATTAGTGTGTAAGGGTTTCAATGCGGACTTTGATGGAGATCAAATGGCTGTTCATCTACCTTTATCCTTGGAAGCTCAGGCAGAAGCCCGTTTACTTATGTTTTCTCATATGAATCTCTTATCTCCCGCTATTGGGGATCCTATTTGCGTACCAACCCAAGACATGCTTATCGGGCTTTATGTATTAACGATTGGAAAGCGTCGAGGTATTTGTGCAAATAGATATAATAGTTGCAGAAACTACCCAAATCTAAAAGTAAATTACAATAATAATAATAATTCTAAATATAGGAAAGATAAAGAACCCCATTTTTCTAGTTCTTATGATGCACTGGGAGCTTATAGACAAAAACTAATCAGTTTAGATAGTCCCTTGTGGCTACGATGGAACCTGGATCAACGCGTCATTGGGTCAAGAGAAGTTCCGATTGAAGTTCAATATGAATCTTTGGGGACTTATCATGAGATTTATGCCCACTATCTAATAATGGGAAATAGAAAAAAAGAAATTCGTTCGATATACATTCGAACCACTCTTGGTCATATTTCTTTTTATAGAGAAATAGAGGAAGCCATACAAGGATTTAGTCAGGCCTATTCATACACTACCTAAACAAGAAAGAAAGTTAGATTCGGCGATGCCCCTCCCCTTTCGGGGGGCATTCCGATTTCCCTAGTATCATCATTATTTGCCACGCGAATCCAGATTGAGATTGAGGCAAGTTAATTAAATTTTCGAATCACTGACTCAGGCCCATTGTCGAATCCTACTCAGCAATTGTCGAATCCTACTCAGCCGAAAAGGGGGTACTTATGTATGGCGGAACGGGCCAATCTGGTCTTTCATAATAAAGAGATAGACGGAACTGGTATGAAACGACTTATTAGCAGATTAATAGATCATTTTGGAATGGGATATACATCCCATATACTGGATCAACTAAAGACTCTGGGCTTCCATCAAGCCACTACTACATCGATTTCGTTAGGAATCGAGGATCTTTTAACAATACCCTCTAAGGGATGGTTAGTCCAAGACGCGGAACAACAGAGTTTTCTTTTGGAGAAACACTATTATTATGGGGCTGTACACGCGGTAGAAAAATTACGCCAATCTGTTGAGATATGGTATGCGACAAGTGAATATTTGAAACAAGAAATGAATTCAAATTTTCGGATAACGGATCCTTCTAATCCAGTCTATCTAATGTCTTTTTCAGGAGCCAGAGGAAATGCATCTCAAGTACACCAATTAGTAGGTATGAGAGGATTAATGTCGGACCCTCAAGGACAAATGATTGATTTACCTATTCAAAGCAATTTACGCGAGGGACTTTCTTTGACAGAATATATAATTTCCTGCTATGGAGCCCGCAAAGGGGTTGTAGATACTGCTGTGCGAACAGCAGATGCTGGATATCTTACACGTAGACTTGTTGAAGTAGTTCAACATATTATTGTGCGTAGAAGAGATTGTGGTACTATCCGAGGTATTTCTGTAAGTCCTCAAAATGGGATGACGGAAAAACTTTTTGTCCAAACACTAATTGGTCGTGTATTAGCAGACGATATATATATCGGTTCACGATGCATTGCCGCGCGAAATCAAGATATTGGAATTGGATTAGTCAATCGATTCATAACTGCCTTTCGAGCACAACCATTTCGAGCACAACCAATATATATTAGAACCCCCTTTACTTGCCGAAGCACTTCTTGGATCTGTCAATTATGCTATGGCCGGAGTCCTACTCATAGTGATCTGGTCGAATTGGGAGAAGCCGTAGGTATTATTGCGGGTCAATCAATTGGGGAGCCAGGGACTCAACTAACATTAAGAACTTTTCATACTGGCGGAGTATTCACAGGGGGTACTGCCGACCTTGTACGATCCCCTTCGAATGGAAAAATAAAATTCAATGAGAATTTGGTTCACCCCACACGTACCCGTCATGGGCAGCCTGCTTTTCTATGTTATATAGACTTGCATGTAACTATTCAGAGTCAAGATATTCTATATAGTGTGAATATTCCCTCAAAAAGCTTGATTCTAGTGCAAAATGATCAATATGTAAAATCCGAACAAGTAATTGCGGAGATTCGTGCCGGAACGTCCACTTTACATTTTAAAGAAAGGGTACAAAAGCATATTTATTCTGAATCAGACGGCGAAATGCACTGGAGTACTGATGTTTACCATGCGCCCGAATATCAATATGGTAATCTTCGCCGATTACCAAAAACAAGCCATTTATGGATATTGTCAGTAAGTATGTGCAGATCCAGTATAGCGTCTTTTTCACTCCACAAGGATCAAGATCAAATGAATACTTATGGTAAAAAAGATAGGGAAATTCTTGATTATTCAACGTCGGATCGAATCATGTCCAATGGCCATTGGAATTTTATCTATCCTTCTATTTTTCAAGATAATTCAGATTTGTTGGCGAAAAAGCGAAGAAATAGGTTCGTCATTCCATTACAATATCATCAAGAACAAGAGAAAGAACTAATATCCTGTTTTGGGATTTCGATTGAAATCCCCCTTATGGGTGTTTTACGTAGAAATACTATTTTTGCTTATTTTGACGATCCCCGATACAGAAAAGATAAAAAGGGTTCAGGAATTGTTAAATTTAGATATAGGACCCTAGAAGAAGAATATAGGACTCGAGCGGAAGACTCAGAAGAGGAATATGAGACCCTAGAAGACGAATACAGGACCCGAGAGGACGAATATGAATATGAAACCCTAGAAGAATCTAAATATGGAATCCTAGAAGACGAATACGAATATGAAACCCTAGAAGACGAATATGGGAGCCCAGAAAACGAATATGGGAACCCAGAGAACGAATATAGGACTTTAGAGAAAGACTCAGAAGAGGAATATGGGAGCCCAGAGAGCAAATATAGGACCCAAGAGGACGAATATGGAACTCTAGAGGAAGACTCAGAAGACGAATATGGCAGCCCCGGGGAAAGCGCAGAGGAAAAATATGGTACTTTAGAGGAAGACTCAGAAGAAGATTCAGAGGACGAATACGAGAGCCCAGAGGAAGATTCCATCTTAAAAAAAGAGGGTTTGATTGAGCATCGAGGAACAAAAGAATTTAGTCTAAAATACCAAAAAGAAGTAGATCGGTTTTTTTTCATTCTTCAAGAACTTCATATCTTGCCGAGATCTTCATCCCTAAAGATACTTGACAATAGTATTATTGGAGTGGATACACAACTCACAAAAAATACAAGAAGTCGACTAGGCGGACTGGTCCGAGTGAAGAGAAAAAAAAGCCATACGGAACTCAAAATATTTTCCGGAGATATTCATTTTCCTGAAGAGGCGGATAAGATATTAGGTGGCTGTTTGATACCGCCAGAAAGACAAAAAAAAGATTCTAAGGAATCAAAAAAAAGGAAAAATTGGGTCTATGTTCAACGGAAAAAAATTCTCAAGAGCAAGGAAAAGTATTTTGTTTCCGTTCGCCCTACAGTGGCATATGAAATGGACGAAGGAAGAAATTTAGCAACACTTTTCCCGCAGGATCTCTTGCAAGAAGAAAATAATCTCCAAATTCGACTTGTCAATTTTATTTCTCATGAAAATAGCAAGTTAACTCAAAGAATTTATCACACAAATAGTCAATTTGTTAGAACTTGCTTAGTAGTGAATTGGGAACAAGAAGAAAAAGAAAAGGCTGGTGCTTCCCTTGTTGAGGTAAGAGCAAATGATCTTATTCGCGATTTCCTAAGAATTGAGTTAGTCAAGTCCACTATTTCGTATACACGAAAAAGGTATGGTAGGACAAGTGCAGGACCGATTCCCCATAATAGGTTAGATCGCGCCAATATCAATTCTTTTTATTCCAAGGCGAAGATTGAATCACTTAGCCAACATCCAGAAGCTATTGGCACTTTGTTGAATCGAAATAAAGAATACCACTCTTTGATGATTTTGTCGGCATCCAACTGTTCTCGAATTGGTTTATTCAAGAATTCAAAACATCCCAATGCGATAAAAGAATGGAATCCTAGAATTCCTATTCGAGAAATTTTTGGGCCCTTAGGCGCTATTGTAGCTAGTATATCGCATTTTTCTTCATCTTACTATTTACTAACGCATAATAAAATCCTGTTAAAAAAATATTTGTTCGTTGACAATTTAAAACAAACCTTCCAAGTACTTCAAGAACTTAAATACTCTTTAATAGATGAAAATAAAAGGATTTCTAATTTCGATAGTAACATAATGTTGGATCCATTCCTTTTGAATTGTCACTTTGTCCATCATGATTCTTGGGAAGAGACATTGGCAATAATTCACCTTGGACAATTTATTTGTGAAAATGTATGTCTATTTAAATCGCACATAAAAAAATCCGGTCAAATTTTCATTGTAAATATGAATTCCTTTGTTATAAGAGCAGCTAAACCTTATTTGGCCACTACAGGAGCAACTGTTAATGGTCATTATGGAGAAATCCTTTACAAGGGAGATAGGTTAGTTACGTTTATATATGAAAAATCGAGATCTAGTGACATAACGCAAGGTCTTCCAAAAGTGGAACAAATCTTTGAAGCGCGTTCAATTGATTCATTATCCCCGAATCTCGAAAGGAGAATTGAGGATTGGAATGAGCGTATACCAAGAATTCTTGGGGTCCCTTGGGGATTCTTGATTGGAGCTGAGCTAACCATAGCCCAAAGTCGTATCTCTTTGGTTAATAAAATCCAAAAGGTTTATCGATCCCAAGGGGTACAGATCCATAATAGACATATAGAGATTATTATACGCCAAGTAACATCAAAAGTGCGGGTTTCCGAAGATGGAATGTCTAATGTTTTTTCGCCTGGGGAATTAATCGGACTATTGCGAGCGGAACGAGCAGGACGAGCTTTGGATGAATCGATCTATTATCGGGCAATCTTATTGGGAATAACAAGGGCTTCCCTAAATACCCAAAGTTTCATATCTGAAGCAAGTTTTCAAGAAACTGCTCGAGTTTTAGCAAAAGCTGCCCTACGAGGTCGCATTGATTGGTTGAAAGGCTTGAAAGAAAACGTAGTTCTGGGGGGGATTATACCTGTTGGTACCGGATTCCAAAAATTTGTGCATCGTTCCCCACAAGACAAGAACCTTTATTTCGAAATAAAAAAAAAAAATCTATTCGCGTCGGAAATGAGAGATTTTTTGTTTCTCCATACAGAATTAGTTTCTTCAGATTCTGACGTAACAAACAATTTTTATGAGACATAAGAACCCCCATTTAACATTTAACCCTATATCATTTAAGGATACATAAAAAATATTTTTTATTTCAAGCTATTTCGGATCTTTCTTAATCTTCAAAAAGAACTAAATTCCGTAATGGAATGGTAGGGTTAAAAAAAAAAGGAAGTGTGGAAAAAATGACAAGAAGATATTGGAACATTAATTTGAAAGAGATGATAGAAGCAGGAGTTCATTTTGGTCATGGTATTAAGAAATGGAATCCTAAAATGGCCCCTTACATTTCGGCAAAGCGTAAAGGTACTCATATTATAAATCTCGCTAGAACGGCTCGTTTTTTATCAGAAGCTTGTGATTTAGTTTTTGATGCAGCAAGTCAGGGAAAAAGTTTCTTAATTGTTGGTACCAAAAAAAGAGCAACAGATTTAGTAGCATCAGCTGCAATAAGGGCTCGTTGTCATTATGTTAATAAAAAGTGGTTCAGTGGTATGTTAACGAATTGGTCGATTACGAAAACTAGACTTTCTCAATTTAGAGACTTAAGAGCAGAAGAAAAAATGGGAAAATTCCACCATCTCCCAAAAAGAGATGTGGCAATCTTGAAGAGAAAATTATCTACCTTGCAAAGGTATCTCGGCGGGATCAAATATATGACGAGATTGCCAGACATTGTGATCGTCCTTGATCAGCAAAAAGAGTATATAGCTCTTCGGGAATGTGCCATTTTGGGGATTCCTACTATTTCTTTAGTCGATACAAATTGTGACCCGGATCTCGCGAATATATCGATTCCAGCCAACGATGACACTATGACTTCAATTCGATTGATTCTTAACAAATTAGTATTTTCAATTTGTGAGGGCCGTTCTCTCTCTATATAAGAAATCGTTGATTAAGAATATATAGTGAATTCTTGGGCAACTGCGTAAATTTATGGAATCACTTACTTTACTATATCTTTTTTTTTGCATAGAATTTTTTTTGCATAGAAAAAAGAAGGGGAATATTGATATATATTAGAGGGTATTGATATATATTATGATCTGATGTGCTTTCTTGGTATCCTAAATATAAGATTAATACTTCAAGTTGCTGAGTTGAGAAAGAGATGGTTGAATCAAAAGAATTCCTTTTTTGAAGTTCAATTTTTATCAGAGGACAATATGAATATTATACCTTGTTCCATTAAAACACTCAAGGGGTTATACGATATATCGGGTGTAGAAGTAGGCCAACACTTCTATTGGCAAATAGGAGGTTTCCAAATTCATGCCCAAGTACTCATCACTTCTTGGGTCGTAATTACTATCTTGCTAGGTTCAGTTGTCATAGCTGTTCGGAATCCACAAACCATCCCGACCGACGGTCAGAATTTTTTTGAATATGTCCTTGAGTTTATTCGAGACTTGAGCAAAACTCAGATTGGAGAAGAATATGGTCCCTGGGTTCCCTTTATTGGAACTATGTTCCTTTTTATTTTTGTTTCGAATTGGTCGGGTGCTCTTTTACCTTGGAAAATTATAGAGTTACCCCATGGGGAATTAGCAGCGCCCACGAATGATATAAATACTACTGTTGCTTTAGCTTTACTCACGTCAGCGGCATATTTTTATGCTGGTCTTAGCAAAAAAGGATTGAGCTATTTCGAGAAATATATTAAACCAACTCCAATCCTTTTACCAATTAACATCCTAGAAGATTTCACAAAACCATTATCGCTTAGCTTTCGACTTTTCGGGAATATATTGGCGGATGAATTAGTCGTTGTTGTTCTTGTTTCTTTAGTCCCCTTAGTAATCCCTATACCGGTCATGTTTCTTGGATTATTTACAAGCGGTATTCAAGCTCTTATTTTTGCAACATTAGCCGCAGCCTATATAGGTGAATCCATGGAGGGTCATCATTGAATTGACTCTTTTTGGAAATAGTATTTTTTTTTGCAGCTTAGCTCAATTCATGCATGGTTCCAGATAATCTGCTTGGTTGCAAAAAAATAGTTAGAAATGCGTATGAATATATAGCCTAGAGTTGTAGGAGAGAGAATAGACTATATTATGGAATTTTCAAAGTATATATGCATTAAGGAGGGTGGAGTCAGGCTAGATCTATACTATAATATCCTTAATGTCTATAAGTGGAGTCCTCTTTTATGCGGGTTTCCACTTTAAGCAATGATTTTAGAATCCGATTCAATAGAAAATGAGAAAATATGCAAACAAAATAGAAGAAACAAATGTATATATATATAGGATATTATATTATATATTCCTAGGTTAGATTCATTATCTAATCCGATATATGGATATGGAATTCCCTTCTATGTAGTTCGGACAATTCACATTATCATTTCAATTTGATTTCAATTTGTACTTTTTAGTTACTTTACTTCTCCCCAATAGAGCTTAGAAGTAAGAATTTATTGGTTGATTGTATCCTTAACCATTTCTTTTTTTTGACACGAGGAACTACTCACCATGAATCCACTAATTGCTGCTGCTTCTGTTATTGCTGCTGGATTGGCCGTAGGGCTTGCTTCTATTGGACCTGGAGTTGGTCAAGGTACTGCTGCAGGACAAGCTGTAGAAGGTATTGCGAGACAGCCAGAAGCAGAAGGTAAAATACGAGGTACTTTATTGCTTAGTCTAGCTTTTATGGAAGCTTTAACAATTTATGGACTAGTTGTGGCACTAGCGCTTTTATTTGCGAACCCTTTTGTTTAATCTTAAAAAAAAATTCTTTCGATTTCGATTAGATACTTTTTTCTTTTTTTAGTAAATTGGTATTTGCTTCCGCAATTCCAATTATATCAATACTTTATTTAATTTACTCCTATTTATTACTCCTGGAATTATCTATTTATCGGGACAGATAATACCCCATTCTAGGAAGGGCTGAGTTGAGTATTATTAATTTAGAAGATATGCTCACCTTCTTATTTCCCGTCCTTAGTTTAGGAAAGTGGAAAGTTTTTTCCTTTTATTTTAGGAATTTTGGGAACAGAACATTTCAACAAAGGAAGTCTTTCACCGGTCAAACAAGACGTAAGACTTAATCTAAAAGAAATTACTAGATTGAATCTATTTGCATTAAAAAAACCGATCAAAAAAGGGCGAGCGAAGTAAGTGATCGAAAAACTTTGTTCTTTGTTCGTCCTATCTATAAGAGGAGAGCATATGAAAAATGTAACCCATTCTTTCGTTTTTTTAGCTCACTGGCCATCCGCTGGCAGTTTCGGGCTTAATACCGATATTTTAGCAACAAATCTAATAAATCTAACTGTAGTGGTTGGTGTTTTGATTTTTTTTGGAAAGGGAGTGTGTGCGAGTTGTCTATTTCAAGAATAGATTGGATCTATCCGGCTGCACTTTATAATATTTTTTAGTATTTTTCGGATAAATAAGAAAAGGGTGCACGATCTCGACGAATTACTTCTGAATAAATTCAGAAATCATATGGAAGAACCATAGCATTTCGCGACTCATTGGTAAATCAACTTTGATTCTCTATAAACCAAGAATGTGAGACCATTAACACGGTTAAAGCTAAACTGCTTGAAGTCCAGGCAAAAAGAGGTACTCTTTCTACAACTATATTAGTATTAGTACCGAATTTAAACGGGAAATAGCTAATGTAAAATTTATCTGATATAGAACACTCATATCGATAAAATGGTTTGAACTATTTACTAGAAAAAAAAAAGGGGGCACCCTGCCCTTTTTTAACCAATGCCGAATCGACGACCTATGTATAAAAAAGAGAAATTTTTTGGATTTGAAGAAAAAAAAAAATAAAAAAGAATTCTATTAATTTTCATTTTCCATTTATTTAGTTAGTTTTTCTTAATGAAATTGAAATTATTAACTAGAGGGCAAATAAAAATAAAGAAACAACTTTGCTGACCATGATATATTTTTATCTAGGCGGAAGAGTCCTCTTAATATTTATCTAGTCTTATATAGGTTTCGGTATATTGAAATATAAACATAAAAAAGAAGATAGAGGATAGGCTCATTACTTAAAAAAAAGATATGGAAATAGCTATAGAAAAAAAAAAAAAGGAGCGTGAGAGCCAAATGAATCGAAAGATTCATGTTTGGTTCGGGAAGAGATCATAAAAGTTGTAAACTTACAAAATAATCTACTTTCATTAAAAGATTTATTAGATAATCGAAAACAGAGGATCTTGAGTACTATTCGAAATTCAGAAGAATTGCGTAGAGGGACCATTGAGCAACTCGAAAAAGCTCGGATTCGATTACAGAAAGTCGAACTAGAAGCGGATGAGTATCGAATGAATGGATACTCTGAGATAGAACGAGAAAAAGCAAATTTGATTAATGCTACTTCTATTAGTTTGGAACAATTGGAAAAGTCTAAAAACGAAACCCTTTATTTTGAAAAACAAAGGGCAATGAATCAGGTCCGACAGCGGGTTTTCCAACAGGCCGTACAAGGAGCTCTAGGAACTCTGAATAGTTGTTTGAATACCGAGTTACATTTCCGTACGATTCGTGCTAATATTGGCATTCTCGGGTCCCTGGAATGGAAGAGATAATTAAATTAATTAGGCCTTGAACTTCTACTTTCGTTTAGAATTTAGGCATTATTTTTCCCCTTGCTTCCGAAAAAAGAGTCAAGAAACACTAATGGCAACCCTTCGAGTCGACGAAATTCATAAAATTCTCCGCGAACGTATTGAACAATATAATAGGAAAGTAGGGATTGAGAATATAGGTCGCGTAGTTCAAGTGGGGGATGGGATTGCTCGTATTATAGGTCTTGGTGAAATAATGTCAGGTGAATTAGTCGAATTTGCAGAAGGTACTAGGGGTATTGCTCTGAATTTGGAATCCAAAAATGTTGGGATTGTATTAATGGGCGATGGGTTGATGATACAAGAGGGAAGTTTTGTAAAAGCAACAGGAAGAATTGCTCAGATACCCGTGAGTGAGGCTTACTTGGGTCGTGTTGTAAATGCTCTGGCTAAACCTATTGATGGGAAAGGCGAAATTATAGCTTCCGAATCTCGCTTAATTGAATCTCCTGCTCCAAGTATAATTTCCAGGCGTTCCGTATACGAACCTCTTCAAACAGGGCTTATTGCTATCGATTCGATGATCCCTATAGGGCGCGGTCAGCGAGAGTTAATTATTGGGGACAGACAGACTGGCAAAACAGCAGTAGCCACAGATACAATTCTCAATCAAAAAGGGCAAGGTGTAATATGTGTTTATGTAGCTATCGGTCAAAGAGCATCCTCCGTAGCTCAAGTAGTAACTACTTTCCATGAGGAGGGGGCTATGGAATACACTATTGTAGTAGCTGAAATGGCGGATTCACCTGCTACATTACAATACCTCGCTCCTTATACGGGAGCAGCCCTGGCTGAGTATTTTATGTACCGCGAACGGCATACTTTAATAATTTATGATGATCTCTCCAAACAGGCACAAGCTTATCGCCAAATGTCCCTTCTATTAAGAAGACCTCCCGGCCGTGAGGCTTATCCAGGGGATGTTTTTTATTTGCATTCACGCCTTTTAGAAAGAGCCGCTAAATTAAATTCTCTTTTAGGCGAAGGAAGTATGACCGCTTTACCAATAGTTGAGACTCAATCTGGAGACGTTTCCGCCTATATTCCTACTAATGTAATCTCCATTACAGATGGACAAATATTCTTATCTGCGGATCTATTCAATGCCGGAATTCGACCCGCTATTAATGTGGGTATTTCTGTTTCCAGAGTAGGATCCGCGGCTCAAATTAAAGCCATGAAACAAGTAGCTGGCAAATCAAAATTGGAACTAGCGCAATTCGCAGAGTTACAAGCCTTTGCACAATTCGCCTCTGCTCTCGATAAAACAAGTCAGAATCAATTGGCAAGGGGTCGACGATTAAGGGAATTGCTTAAACAATCCCAGGCAAATCCTCTCCCAGTGGAAGAGCAGATAGCTACTATTTATACCGGAACAAGAGGATATCTTGATTCGTTAGAAATTGAACAGGTAAATAAATTTCTGGATGAGTTACGTAAACATCTAAAAGATACTAAACCTCAATTCCAAGAAATTATATCTTCTAGCAAGACATTCACCGAGCAAGCGGAAATCCTTTTGAAGGAAGCTATTCAGGAACAGCTGGAACGGTTTTCTCTTCAGTAACAAATAAATTTTGCATGTCTACTCTTGTTAGTAGAATAGGAATCGTTGAGAAAGCTTTTTCATTTGAATCATGCAAAAAAGTTTTCTTTGTTTTTAGTTTAGTATAGTTATTTAAAGAATAGATAGAAATAAGATTGCGTCCAATAGGATTTGAACCTATACCAAAGGTTTAGAAGACCTCTGTCCTATCCATTAGACAATGGACGCTTTTCTTTCATATTTTATTCTTTCTTTTATTTTTTTGCTTCTTCCGAGAAAAAACTGTTAGACCAAAACTCTTTTAGGAAATCAAAAAATCCAGATACAAATGCATGATGTATATATTATATCATGCATATATCATAAAGAAGGAGTATGGAGCCGGTAGTGGGAATCGAACCCGCAACCCCAAGGTTATGAGCCTTATGAGCTACCAAACTGCTCTATACTCTTAAACTAAAGAGGGGTAACTAGTGGATAAAAGAGGGTTGGATACGCCCCTCTACCAATATCTATACAAATAGAATAGTCCATTTATACAGAATGGTAAAGAGGGCTCCTCTATGATTATCAATTCCAGAAATCCATACAAATACGAAAGGGTATTTTATCCTTACCAACTGGATCTTGTTGCACCCGGTAACAAACACTCATAAACCATTTCTCGAAGTACGTGTCCGGATAGCCCAAAATGTCGATAGTTAGCTCTAGGTCTTCCGGTCAAAAAACAACGTCGATGAAGGCGTGTAGGTGCACTATTACGCGGTAGGGATTGCAATTTTTCTCGCATTTTCGTTTTTTCACTCAAACTCAAGGGAGAAACTTTGCTTCTTATCTTTTTTTTTAAAGATTGACGAATCAAATGATATTTCTGTTCTAATTTCTGCCGCTTCTTCTCCCTCTGAATCAAACTTTTTTTTGCCATAATGTGTCGTTGCTATTATTACCAAGTATACGGTTCTAATCCTAGATGGAAAAATAAATAGAAAAAGAAATCTAAAAAGGCAGATCCTCCCTCTCTATCAAGAGTAATGAACTAGGTGCTGATACAGTACAAAAAAACAAACTAAATTAACCAAACTTGCCTGATGTTGAGGCAATCAAGAAAGCTGCATAAGTGAATATATAACCCACGGAAAAGTGAGCTAATCCAACCAATCTTGCTTGCACAATGGAAAGAGCCACGGGCTTATCTCTCCAGCGAATTAAATTAGCTAAAGGTGTGCGTTCATGAGCCCATGCTAAAGTCTCAATTAATTCCTGCCAATACCCCCGCCAGGAAATTAAGAACATAAATCCAGTAGCCCAAACAAGATGTCCAAATAAGAACATCCACGCCCATACCGATAAACTATTCATCCCAAAAGGATTATATCCATTGATAAGTTGTGAAGAGTTTAACCATAGGTAATCTCTTAACCATCCCATCAAATAAGTGGAGGATTCATTAAATTGTGAAACGTTGCCCTGCCATAATGTGATATGTTTCCAATGCCAATAAAAAGTAACCCACCCAATGGTATTTAACATCCAGAAAACTGCCAAATAAAATGCGTCCCAAGCAGAAATATCACAAGTACCGCCGCGCCCTGGGCCGTCACAAGGAAAACTATATCCAAAATCCTTTTTATCTGGCATTAATTTGGAACCGCGTGCATCTAAAGCGCCCTTTACTAAAATCAATGTAGTTGTATGCAAACCTAGAGCAATAGCATGATGAACCAAGAAATCCCCAGGTCCTATTGTTAAGAAAAGCGAATTACTATTCTCATTAACAGCATTCAACCATCCGGGCAACCATAGGCTTCGACCCGCATTGAAAGCGGGGCCATTCGTTGAAGATAAGAGTATATCGAACCCATATGTCGTCTTGCCATGAGCAGATTGTATCCATTGGGCAAATATAGGTTCGATCAAGATTTGCTTTTCTGGAGTACCAAAAGCAAGCATGACGTCGTTATGAACATAAAGGCCCAAGGTATGGAATCCTAGAAAGAGGCTAGCCCAACTTAAATGAGATATGATAGCTTCTTTATGGTCTAACATTCTTGCCAATACATTATCCTCATTCTGTTCCGGATTGTAATCCCTAATGAAAAAAATAGCTCCATGAGCAAAAGCCCCTGTCATGATGAACCCTGCAATATATTGGTGATGAGTATATAAAGCAGCTTGAGTAGTAAAGTCTTGTGCTATGAATGCATAAGGAGGTAAAGAGTACATATGTTGAGCTACTAAGGAAGTAATAACCCCTAAAGAAGCTAGAGCAAGACCTAACTGAAAATGAATCGAATTGTTGATTGTGTCATAAAGGCCCTTATGCCCACGCCCTAATCGACCCCCCGGAGGAGTATGCGCTTCTAAAAGATCTTTAATACTGTGCCCAATTCCGAAGTTAGTTCGATACATGTGACCGGCAATGAGAAAAATAAATGCAATAGCTAAATGATGGTGAGCCATATCGGTCAGCCACAAACTTTGCGTTTGTGGGTGGAATCCCCCAAGAAGAGTTAGAATGGCAGTTCCCGCTCCTTGAGCGGTACCAAATAAATGATTACTCGAATCAGGGTTTTGGGCATAAAGATTCCATTGACCCGTCAAAAGGGGTCCCAACCCCTGGGGATAGGGTAATACATCTAAGAAATTATTCCATCGAACGTACTCCCCCCTGGATGCGGGAATAGCAACATGAACTAAATGTCCTGTCCAAGCCAAAGAACTTACCCCGAAAAGTCCTGACAAATGATGATTGAGACGAGATTCCGCGTTTTTGAACCACGAAAGGCTTGGTTTCCATTTGGGTTGTAGATGTAACCAACCCGCTATTAAGGACAGCGTAGAAAGAAATAATAGAAAAAGAGCTCCAGTATAAAGATCCTCATTGGTGCGTAATCCTATTGTATACCACCACTGATAAACTCCAGAATAAGCAATATTCACTGGACCAGCAGCACCTCCTCGAGTAAAGGCTTCCACAGCGGGTTGACCAAAATGAGGATCCCAAATCGCATGAGCAATAGGTCTTACGTGTAAAGGATCCTGTATCCATGATTCAAAATTTCCTTGCCAAGCTACATGAAACAGATTTCCGGACGTCCATAGAAAGATTATTGCTAATTGCCCAAAGTGAGAAGCAAAAATGTTCTGATAAAGACGTTCTTCAGTAATATCATCATGACTTTCGAAATCATGTGCGGTAGCAATACCAAACCAAATACGACGAGTAGTGGGGTCCTGAGCTAAGCCTTGGCTAAACCTGGGAAATCTTAATTCCATAATGCCTTTCAAATCCTCCTAGCCACTATCCTACTGCAATAATTCTCGCTAAGAAGAATGCCCATGTCGTGGCAATTCCACCCAGAAGGTAATGGGTTACTCCTACAGCGCGTCCTTGTATAATGCTCAAGGCTCTAGGCTGAGTAGCAGGAGCAACTTTTAATTTGTTATGAGCCCAAACGATAGATTCAATGAGTTCTTGCCAATAACCACGGCCGCTGAATAAAAACATTAAACTGAAGGCCCAGACAAAATGAGCACCTAAGAAAAAAAGACCATATGCAGATAATGAAGAACCATAAGACTGAATGACTTGCGATGCCTGTGCCCACAAGAAATCTCGAAGCCACCCATTAATCGTAATGGAACTCTGTGCAAAGTTTCCCCCTGTAATATGAGTTACCACCCCTTGATCACTTATAGTACCCCAAACATCCGACTGCATTTTCCAACTGAAATGGAAAATGACTACCGAAATTGCATTGTACATCCAGAATAAACCTAAGAAAACATGATCCCAGGCGGATACTTGACATGTTCCCCCTCGGCCAGGCCCATCGCAAGGAAAGCGAAAACCTAGATTTGCTTTATCGGGTATCAAACGGGAACTCCGAGCAAATAAAACACCTTTCAAAAGTATTAATACAGTCACATGTATGGTAAATGCATGAATGTGATGGACTAAAAAATCTGCGGTTCCTAATGGAATAGGTAACAAAGCCACTTTGCCACCTACTGCTACTAACTCGCCGCCTCCCCACGTTAAGCTAGTACTTGTTGTTGCACCAGGAGCTGTTACGCCAGGCGCAGTAGCATGGATATTTTGTACCCATTGAGCAAAGATAGGTTGTAATTGTATGGCAGTATCCGAAAACATATCTTGTGGACGGCCTAAAGCACTCATGGTATCATTATGAATGTACAAGCCAAAACTGTGAAAACCTAGAAATATACATACCCAGTTAAGGTGGGATATGATTGCATCGCGGTGTCTAAGGACGCGATCTAATAGATCGTTGTATCGAGTAGTTGGATCATAGTCTCTTACCATAAAAATTGCTGCATGTGCAGCAGCACCGACTATTAGAAATCCGCCAATCCACATGTGGTGTGTGAACAAGGAAAGTTGTGTACCATAGTCAGTAGCTAGGTATGGATAGGGAGGCATAGAATACATATGATGAGCTACAACAATGGTTGTAGAGCCTAGCATAGCTAGGTTAAGAGATAATTGAGCATGCCATGACGTTGTTAAGATTTCATAAAGACCCTTATGGCCTTGTCCTGTAAATGGGCCCTTGTGAGCCTCCAAAATATCTTTAAGTCCATGGCCAATACCCCAATTGGTCCTATACATATGACCTGCGATTAGGAAAAGAATAGCAATAGCTAAATGATGGTGCGCAATATCGGTCAGCCAGAGACCACCGGTTACTGGATCTAGTCCTCCGCGAAAAGTCAGAAATTCTGCGTATTTGGACCAATTTAAAGTGAAAAAAGGGGTTGCTCCTTCGGCAAAACTAGGATAAAGTTGAGCCAAAAGGTCCCGATTCAAGATAAATTCATGAGGAAGTGGTATCTCTTTAGGATCCACCCCAGCGTCAAGAAATTGGTTAATTGGTAAAGATACATGAATTTGGTGCCCCGCCCAAGAAAGAGACCCAAGTCCTAATAATCCCGCTAAGTGGTGATTCAACATGGATTCTACATCTTGGAACCAGGCCAATTTGGGAGCGGCTTTGTGATAATGGAACCAACCAGCAAAAAGCATTAACGCTGCAAAAATCAATGCACCAATTGCAGTACAATAGAGTTGTAATTCACTAGTTATTCCAGATGCTCGCCAAAGCTGAAAAAAACCAGAGGTTATTTGGATTCCTCGGAAACCCCCGCCTACATCACCATTCAATATTTCTTGCCCTACTATAGGCCAAACTACCTGAGCACTGGGTCCAATGTGAGTAGGATCACTTAGCCATGCTTCATAATTGGAAAAACGGGCGCCATGAAAGTACATGCCACTCAACCAAAGAAAGATAATGGAAAGTTGCCCGAAATGAGCACTAAAGACTTTTCGAGAAATCTCCTCCAAATCACCAGTATGACTATCGAAATCGTGAGCATCAGCATGTAGGTTCCAGATCCAAGTGGTAGTATCAGGGCCCTTAGCTAGTGTTCTTGAGAAATGGCCGGGTCTGGCCCATTCCTCAAAAGATGTTTTTACAGGATCCCTATCCACAACAATTTTTACTTCTGGTTCCGGCGAACGAATAATCATTAAGTCCTCCTCTTTCCGGACAAGACATACAAAGAGACCCGCCAACTGTCTTTTTAGTGAATCTTTGAAAGATATATATTTTGAAAGATAGATTTTGAAAGATAGATTTTGAAAGATAGATATTGTGATTAGTTCTTTTCTTTACTATCTACCATCCTTCTATTTTTTTTTAGTTATTCACTGGAGCAATTATATATTGAAGTCAATCCGAGGCAAGTGTTCGGGTCTATTATGACATAAAGATTAGGTGCCTAACGGACATTGTTTATCTTGAAAAACAAATATTTCTCGACGTAAGAAAAAAATCTTTTTTATTTTTAATTTAAGAAACTAGTGTATTTTTTTTTGAGGGCATAAGCTCCTATCTATATCTACTTTCCTTGAGCATAATATAGGGTTTTTTATTTGATTCTAAATTCCAAGATAACTCATTAGAATTATTAATAAGATGGTCCTAATATATTAGCAATATTTAGATTGCCCCCTCTTTTTATTCAGTTTATTACTTCTATTCTAGACCCTATCCCTATGGTTTATTCTTATGAAATATCATATAAAATAGAAGGTATAAGAAATGGATATAATGAAATTCTTGATTCGATCTTACGACCTAATTTATTTGATTAATGGATCAACAACCAAACCACCCATTTTATGAAAAAGAAGGAGCATGGTCTTATTCAAATTCAAAGCGCTTCGTAATCTTCAACCAGTTCTGTGCTTCAATATAATTTCCCGGAGTAAGCGCTATAGCTTGTTTCCAATATTCAGCAGCTTGATCAAACCAAGCTTCCGCAATTTCCGAATCACCCTGTAGAATGGCCTGTTCTCCTCGGTCGGAATAGGAAGTTCCTTCCCTTAGAACCGTACTTGAGAGTTTCCTACCTCATACGGCTCAGAAATTGCTATCTGAATTTCCCCTATCTTAACTGAATTCGATTTATCAAAAATCGATCCAATTTGTTCTTGGGTTAAGCAGAAGAAATTAATTACCTAAGTTTCAAACCCTAATTTTTATCAATAATCAGTTTGATCTTTTTTCCCACCTTCAGAAGAATGAAGCATAGATAGATATAGAGCCTTCGTTCAAATTTTCTGAAAGGTAACTATCCCGTTTTCATATATGAAATCTCTATAGAATCCTTGAAAAAGACTTTTTTCCATAAGAAAGAAAAAAGAACTTACTATCTTTGGGATCTGATACTACACCGCTGCTTAATCCCTTAGTGGATCGGCTCTATTACATAAGCGGATTCCTAAATTTTGCCCCATATCATGGGATAAGTAAGCAGTTTTTTTTAGTTGTATCGACCCAGTCGCTCACTAATTGATCTTTACGGTGCTTTCTCTATCAATTTGAGAAACTTTATCCATAGAGTAGTAGTATAGGCCATACTTTCTTCGTTTTTTGATTCTCGTGAAGTGTCCTTCCTTCCTACAGCTGATAGGGAAAAATCGTTGTTTTTACGATCCCTATGTAGAAAGCCCTTTTTTCTAGTATTTACTAGAAAATTTGATCCTCTCTTTTTTTTTTTCTTTCTATAGTGGAGATAGTCGCACGTAATGACAGATCACGGCCATATTATTAAAAGCTTGCGGTAAGAAGGGGTTTCGTTCTAGTGCCCGGAAATAATATTCCAAAGCCTTTGTATGCTCTCCATTGCTTGTGTGTATAAGGCCTATGTTATAGAGTATATAACTTCGATCATAGGGATCGATTTCTAGTCGCGTAGCTTCATAATAATTTTGCAAAGCTTCCGCATAATTTCCTTCGGATTGAGCCAACATCCGTTACGGTCGTTCATTCTATTCAAAAAATCTCCGTTCCAAAACCGTACATGAGGTTTTCATCTCATACGGCTCCTCCCTTCTGTACATAATAGTACTAAGCGAAATAATCTATAGAATCAAAATAGAATTAGTCCCGTCTCATTATGAACCGAAAGGGGCTGGTATTTTTCCAAGAAATCTCTAGCCAACCTTCCCACAAGAGGTTTTTCTTAACACCAATGAATTCTATTAATGCTAGAGGAAAACGATAGCTCCAATAATTTCTTTGTTCTCAACGCCTCCTATTTAGAGGAATTAGCTACTTCAACGATCTTTGATGGTTATAGGGGTATCCAAAGTACAAACCTGATGGTTGTTTGTTATCCCAACCATTCTTCCCAGCCCTGATACCGATCAGGAAAGGGGTAATTTCTAACAAAGTTTTTCTCTTGTTGATTCCTATTTCTAGGTGTAGTGCTTTTCTCCCCTATGCTGCCTACGGATACTAATAGAGTAGGATTGGCCTGTAATCCATACCATACCATATCCTGTAGGTGTAACCTTTCGCTCAATACTCAAATCTACAATTGAAGTATCTGAAGCCGCATCAATCGAGGATACACGACGGAAGGAATTGTTAGTTCGCCTCACCTTCCCGAAGCGTGGGTTTGTTTGCTTTACAAATTTGGTTCTCTCTATGCCAACCCCCTCTCTTTTTCGTAAGACTGAGGTATAGGTAGGGCTAAAAAAAAGCAAAAAAAAAGAGTCAAATCGCACCATCTCTATAATAAGTAAATGCCTTTTTTTCTCCTGAGGTTGTCGGAATTATTCGCAATAAAATATTGGCTACAATTGAGGAGGTCTTATCAATGAAATTTCCATTTACACGGGATCTAGGCATAATTCCCAACCCATTCTATATAGAATTGTTTTCATTCCTTCACAAAATAACATAAAAACAAACACATTCGATTCTTATAATTATAAATAGATTGATCCATATGCTCTACTCTAAATCCATATGCTTTAAATGGATAAGAGAGATAGAGATATGGATTTTCCGCTCAGCTCAAATTGTATCCTTTTCCTTCTGCTTGGACACGAAGAGATATGAAATATTTGACTAAGACTGGATTTCATTCCACTTTGCTATTTCTGAACAACAACTTATGTTATCAACTATTTCGTGTTTTCAAAGTTATTAATTGTCTCATACCCTATTTTTGATTTCGATAGTATGGTGTAGCGTATCTTATGCAAACGGAATTCTAAGGTTTCTTTATTTTATTATGCAATAAGAAGAATTCTTCCATTTTCTTTTTCTTTAGTTGCGGGAAAACCCAAATTAAAACTTTTTTTTTATAGCGAGCGCAATTTCTAGTAAAAAATCCTGTATCCTTCCACTTAGATCAAAAGGAATTTTTCCAATAGAACTATGGAACCCCCGAGTGGTTGCGGTTGTACCTGTACTGCAGGAATAAGAAAACTCGCTATTCACTCAGTTTATTTTCCATAATAAGTTATGTAGGAGAGATGGCCGAGCGGTTCAAGGCGTAGCATTGGAACTGCTATGTAGACTTTTGTTTACCGAGGGTTCGAATCCCTCTCTTTCCGTTTTTCTTAATTCATCAACGTTAAGGATCACAATGTATCAAATCAAATAACAATTTTTTCCAGCAATAATATCTTATATTATCTTATTTTGATTTAATAGAAATTAGAAATTCTCTATAGCAAATTACTGTGGTATGTAAAATACACATAGAGGAAAAAAGAAAAAAGGATCCTAATCCTAGGGTTAATCAATTTTAGCTAGTTGATGGGAAAATACAAATTAATGGTAATGGTCTTAGGGCGATTTAGTTCGGGGAAAGGGGAAGGGGAAGAAAATTCTATGAACCTTTCCTTTTTTCGTTAAGTTCAAGTCTGACGAGAGTAATATTCTACAACTAACAACTCATTTATTTTGAGACCGACCCACTTCCTATCTAGGATTTTATTTACTAGTCCTTTATATTCCAACGTGTCAATCGCCAAATGCTTTGGCAATTTCCCCGGGTCCGATGAAGCAATATAATTTTGAACCAGACCTTTTGATCTTTGGTTATCTTTCGTAGTAATAATATCTCGGGGTTTGCAACGAAAACTTGTATATTGACTATACGACCATTAACTAAAATATGTCTATGGTTGACTAATTGGCGGGCCCCAGGAATGGTTGAAGCCATACCCAATCGAAAAAGGATATTATCCAAACGCATTTCAAGTAATTGTAGTAAAACCTGGCCTGTTGACCTTTTTGCTTTTCCAGCGATATGTACATATCTAAGTAATTGTCGTTCTGTCAGACCATAATGAAAACGCAATTTCTGTTTTTCTTGAAGACGAATACGATATTGCTCCTTTTTCCCAGAATTGAATTTTTTTTTAAGATTACTTCCGGATTTAGGTGTTTTTCTAGTGAGTCCTGGTAAAGCTCCCAGACGGCGTATTTTTTTTAAACGAGGTCCTCGATAACGGGACATGAAGACTCCTTTTTTTATTTTATTGAAATTTCATTTTACACAATTAATTTCATTGTATTTACATTACAGAATACATCGAAATTAAAACTGAATTAAAACTACAGGATAAACAGAGTAAAATCAACTAAAGTACCCAAAAAAATGGAATTTCATCAAAATCTTTATTTTTTGTATATATATTATTTATTTTATTGTTTTGTATCTAGCAAAATTGTAAGGTAAAAAACATAAAAGATCCTGGATTCTCCATTTAATTCGGAAAAAAAGAGATTCTTGTTCGTAGAACATCGATAGAGAAAAAAAAAAGCCGACTATCGGATTTGAACCGATGACCCTCGCATTACAAATGCGATGCTCTAACCTCTGAGCTAAGTGGGCTTACATAACGGAAATAGTGTAACAAATAGAAATAGGTATAGTATAGGAAATCCGTAAAATCTCAGATATTAGTTATTAATCTTAGCTATTAACTAGTTCTAAATTTGAAGTTATACTTATAAAAATAAAAAAATACTAAAACTTCTTAAAGATAAAGTTAGCTTGATATGCTTAACTATAGGATATTAAAAAATAAAATTATAGAATTTATTGGTATTTTCATTTGATCATTATAGACTTTATTATTTGTTAATAATTTGAGGATTAATATTTCACTAAGGGGAACATAGAGTCAGAGTAAATAAAATTGCTAATTCTGATTAGAAAAAAAGAATAAATATCAAGCGTTATAGTATAATTTTGAATACTATAAAAAAGTAAGACGGGAGGTGGGGGAGATAAAAACTTTTGGATATATTGATTCGGATTGAATTGCAAATACATCAAGGATAGAATCAATTCAATTCTGAATTGCAATAAGCAAGCGAGGTCTCTCAAATAGAGTCGAACTGAACTGCTAGACTACGTTGAGTGATGAACTCAATGATTCAAAAAAAAAACTAAGAGATGGATGAAATTACACAAGGAATCCTGGTCTCAAAGAAGAGGGAAATGGGGATATGGCGAAATCGGTAGACGCTACGGACTTGATTGTATTGAGCCTTGGTATGGAAACCTGCTAAGTGGTAACTTCCAAATTCAGAGAAACCCTGGAATTAAAAAAGGGCAATCCTGAGCCAAATCCGTGTTTGAGAAAACAAGGGGTTCTCGAACTAGAATACAAAGGAAAAGGATAGGTGCAGAGACTCAATGGAAGCTGTTCTAACGAATCGAGTTAATTACGTTGTGTTGTTAGTGGAATTCCTTCTAATTCTAAATTAGAGAAAGAGGGGTTTTATACCTTATACATTTAATAAACACGT
>NW_027333127.1:0-19462 GCF_002575655.3 Aegilops tauschii subsp. strangulata
GGGTTTCATACGGAAACTCGTCTGTTACAAAGCGATTTCATTTTTTTGAACTTATTTGAACCCCATAGTTTTTCTGTGTTCAAAATGCACCATTCAAAGCCACATCATCAATTTTCAACCCTTTCTGACTTCATTTGTTATTTTCCATGCATTTACTGATTTTTTTGAGCTATAAGACCCTGAAATTGAAAAGTACTACAAATGAACTCTGAAAAGGTTGAAAGTTGGCATGATATCATCATTTCACCCACATAGCATGTGCAAGAAAGTAGAGAGGGTTACGGAAAAAACTGGATGCACTTCGCGTACAAAACGGACAATCTCTTTCGAAGTATCAGGGTTTCATACGGAAACTCGTCTGTTACAAAGGGATTTCATTTATTTGAACTTATTTGAACCCCATAGTTTTTCTGTGTTCAAAATGCACCATTCAAAGCCACATCATCAATTTTCAACCCTTTCTGACTTCATTTGTTATTTTCCATGCATTTACTGATTTTTTTTGAGCTATAAGACCCTGAAATTGAAAAGCACTACAAATGAACTCTGAAAAGGTTGAAAGTTGGCCTGGTATCATCATTTCACCCACATAGCATGTGCAAGAAAGTAGAGAGGGCTACGGCAAAAACTGGATGCACTTCGTGTACAAAACGGACAATCTCTTTCGAAGTATCAGGATTTCATACGGAAACTCGTCTGTTGTGCAAAGGGATTTCATTTTTTGAACTTATTTGAACTCCATAGTTTTTCTGTGTTCAAAATGCACCATTCAAAGCCACATCATCATTTTTCAACCCTTTCTGACTTCATTTGTTATTTTCCATGCATTTACAGATTTTTTTGAGCCACAAGACCCTGAAATTGAAAAGCACTACAAATGAACTCTGAAAAGGTTGAAAGTTGGCATGGTATCGTCATTTGACCCACAAAGCATGTGCAAGAAAGTAGAGAGGGTTACGGCAAAAACTAGATGCACTTCGTGTACAAAACGGACAATCTCTTTCGAAGTATCAGGGTTTCACACGGAAACTCGTCTGTTATACAAAGGGATTTCATTTTTTTGAACTTATTTGAACCCCATAATTTTGCTGTGTTCAAAATGCACCATTCAAAGCAGCATCTTCAATTTTCAACCCTTTCTGACTTCATTTATTATTTTCCATGCATTTACTGATTTTTTGAGCTATAAGACCCTGAAATTGAAAAGCACTACAAATGAACTCTGAAAAGGTTGAAAGTTGGCATGGTATCATCATTTCACCCACATAGAATGTGCAAGAAAGTAGAGAGGGTTACGGCAAAAACTGGATGCACTTCGTGTACAAAACGGACAATCTCTTTCATATCAGGGTTTCATACGGAAACTCGTCTGTTATACAAAGGGATTTCATTTTTTTAAACTTATTTGAACTCCATAGTTTTTCTGTGTTCAAAATGCACCATTCAAAGCCGCATCATCAATTTTCAACCCATTCTGACTTCATTTGTTATTTTCCATGCATTTACTGATTTTTTTGAGCTACAAGACCCTGAAATTGAAAAGCACTACAAATGAACTCTGAAAAGGTTGAAAGTTGGCATGGTATCATCATTTCACCCACATAGCATGTGCAAGAAACTAGAGAGGGTTACACAAAAACTGGATGCACTTCGTGTACAAAACGGACAATCTCTTTCGAAGTATCAGGTTTCATACGGAAACTCGTGTGTTATACAAAGGGATTTCATAGTTTTTTTGAAGTTATTTGGACTCCATTGTTTTTTTGTGTTCAAAATGCACCATTTAAAGTCACATCATCAATTTTCAACCCTTTCTGACTTCATTTGTTATTTTCCATGCATTTACTGATTTTTTTTGAGCTATAAGACCCTTAAATTGAAAAGCACTACAAATGAACTCTGAAAAGGTTGAAAGTTGGCATGGTATCATCATTTCACCCACATAGCATGTGCAAGAAAGTAGAGAGGGTTACGGAAAAAACTGGATGCACTTCGCGTACAAAACGGACAATCTCTTTTGATGTATCAGGGTTTCATACGGAAACTCGTCTGTTACAAAGCGATTTCATTTTTTTGAACTTATTTGAACCCCATAGTTTTTCTGTGTTCAAAATGCACCATTCAAAGCCACATCATCAATTTTCAACCCTTTCTGACTTCATTTGTTATTTTCCATGCATTTACTGATTTTTTTGAGCTATAAGACCCTGAAATTGAAAAGTACTACAAATGAACTCTGAAAAGGTTGAAAGTTGGCATGATATCATCATTTCACCCACATAGCATGTGCAAGAAAGTAGAGAGGGTTACGGAAAAAACTGGATGCACTTCGCGTACAAAACGGACAATCTCTTTCGAAGTATCAGGGTTTCATACGGAAACTCGTCTGTTACAAAGGGATTTCATTTATTTGAACTTATTTGAACCCCATAGTTTTTCTGTGTTCAAAATGCACCATTCAAAGCCACATCATCAATTTTCAACCCTTTCTGACTTCATTTGTTATTTTCCAAGCATTTACTGATTTTTTTTGAGCTATAAGACCCTGAAATTGAAAAGCACTACAAATGAACTCTGAAAAGGTTGAAAGTTGGCCTGGTATCATCATTTCACCCACATAGCATGTGCAAGAAAGTAGAGAGGGCTACGGCAAAAACTGGATGCACTTCGTGTACAAAACGGACAATCTCTTTCGAAGTATCAGGATTTCATACGGAAACTCGTCTGTTGTGCAAAGGGATTTCATTTTTTGAACTTATTTGAACTCCATAGTTTTTCTGTGTTCAAAATGCACCATTCAAAGCCACATCATCATTTTTCAACCCTTTCTGACTTCATTTGTTATTTTCCATGCATTTACTGATTTTTTTGAGCCACAAGACCCTGAAATTGAAAAGCACTACAAATGAACTCTGAAAAGGTTGAAAGTTGGCATGGTATCGTCATTTGACCCACAAAGCATGTGCAAGAAAGTAGAGAGGGTTACGGCAAAAACTAGATGCACTTCGTGTACAAAACGGACAATCTCTTTCGAAGTATCAGGGTTTCACACGGAAACTCGTCTGTTATACAAAGGGATTTCATTTTTTTGAACTTATTTGAACCCCATAATTTTGCTGTGTTCAAAATGCACCATTCAAAGCAGCATCTTCAATTTTCAACCCTTTCTGACTTCATTTATTATTTTCCATGCATTTACTGATTTTTTGAGCTATAAGACCCTGAAATTGAAAAGCACTACAAATGAACTCTGAAAAGGTTGAAAGTTGGCATGGTATCATCATTTCACCCACATAGAATGTGCAAGAAAGTAGAGAGGGTTACGGCAAAAACTGGATGCACTTCGTGTACAAAACGGACAATCTCTTTCATATCAGGGTTTCATACGGAAACTCGTCTGTTATACAAAGGGATTTCATTTTTTTTAACTTATTTGAACTCCATAGTTTTTCTGTGTTCAAAATGCACCATTCAAAGCCGCATCATCAATTTTCAACCCATTCTGACTTCATTTGTTATTTTCCATGCATTTACTGATTTTTTTGAGCTACAAGACCCTGAAATTGAAAAGCACTACAAATGAACTCTGAAAAGGTTGAAAGTTGGCATGGTATCATCATTTCACCCACATAGCATGTGCAAGAAACTAGAGAGGGTTACACAAAAACTGGATGCACTTCGTGTACAAAACGGACAATCTCTTTCGAAGTATCAGGGTTTCATACGGAAACTCGTGTGTGTTATACAAAGGGATTTCATAGTTTTTTTGAAGTTATTTGGACTCCATTGTTTTTTTGTGTTCAAAATGCACCATTTAAAGTCACATCATCAATTTTCAACCCTTTCTGACTTCATTTGTTATTTTCCATGCATTTACTGATTTTTTTTGAGCTATAAGACCCTTAAATTGAAAAGCACTACAAATGAACTCTGAAAAGGTTGAAAGTTGGCATGGTATCATCATTTCACCCACATAGCATGTGCAAGAAACTAGAGAGGGTTACACAAAAACTAGATGCACTTCGTGTACAAAACGGACAATCTCTTTCGAAGTATCAGGGTTTCATACGAAAACTCGTGTGTTATACAAAGGGATTTCATAGTTTTTTTGAAGTTATTTGGACTCCATTGTTTTTTTGTGTTCAAAATGCACCATTTAAAGTCACATCATCAATTTTCAACCCTTTCTGACTTCATTTGTTATTTTCCATGCATTTACTGATTTTTTTTGAGCTATAAGACCCTGAAATTGAAAAGCACTACAAATGAACTCTGAAAAGGTTGAAAGTTGGCATGGTATCATCATTTCACCCACATAGCATGTGCAAGAAAGTAGAGAGGGTTACGGCAAAAACTGGATGCACTTCGTGTACAAAACGGACAATCTCTTTTGGAGTATCAGGGTTTCATACGGAAGCTCGTATGTTATACAAAGGGATTTCATTTTTTTAAACTTATTTGAACTCCATAGTTTTTCTGTGTTCAAAATGCACCATTCAAAGCCACATCATCAATTTTCAACCCATTCTGACTTCATTTGTTATTTTCCATGCATTTACTGATTTTTTGAGCTACAAGACCCTGAAATTGAAAAGCACTACAAATGAACTCTGAAAAGGTTGAAAGTTGGCATGATATCATCATTTCACCCACATAGCATGTGCAAGAAAGTAGAGAGGGTTACGGAAAAAACTGGATGCACTTCGCGTACAAAACGGACAATCTCTTTCGAAGTATCAGGGTTTCATACGGAAACTCGTCTGTTACAAAGCGATTTCATTTTTTTGAACTTATTTGAACCCCATAGTTTTTCTATGTTCAAAATGCACCATTCAAAGCCACATCATCAATTTTCAACCCTTTCTGACTTCATTTGTTATTTTCCATGCATTTACTGATTTTTTTGAGCTATAAGACCCTGAAATTGAAAAGTACTACAAATGAACTCTGAAAAGGTTGAAAGTTGGCATGATATCATCATTTCACCCACATAGCATGTGCAAGAAAGTAGAGAGGTTACGGAAAAAACTGGATGCACTTCGCGTACAAAACGGACAATCTCTTTCGAAGTATCAGGGTTTCATACGGAAACTCGTCTGTTACAAAGGGATTTCATTTATTTGAACTTATTTGAACCCCATAGTTTTTCTGTGTTCAAAATGCACCATTCAAAGCCACATCATCAATTTTCAACCCTTTCTGACTTCATTTGTTATTTTCCATGCATTTACTGATTTTTTTTGAGCCACAAGACCCTGAAATTGAAAAGCACTACAAATGAACTCTGAAAAGGTTGAAAGTTGGCATGGTATCGTCATTTGACCCACAAAGCATGTGCAAGAAAGTAGAGAGGGTTACGGCAAAAACTAGATGCACTTCGTGTACAAAACGGACAATCTCTTTCGAAGTATCAGGGTTTCACACGGAAACTCGTCTGTTATACAAAGGGATTTCATTTTTTTGAACTTATTTGAACCCCATAATTTTGCTGTGTTCAAAATGCACCATTCAAAGCAGCATCTTCAATTTTCAACCCTTTCTGACTTCATTTATTATTTTCCATGCATTTACTGATTTTTTGAGCTATAAGACCCTGAAATTGAAAAGCACTACAAATGAACTCTGAAAAGGTTGAAAGTTGGCATGGTATCATCATTTCACCCACATAGAATGTGCAAGAAAGTAGAGAGGGTTACGGCAAAAACTGGATGCACTTCGTGTACAAAACGGACAATCTCTTTCATATCAGGGTTTCATACGGAAACTCGTCTGTTATACAAAGGGATTTCATTTTTTTTAACTTATTTGAACTCCATAGTTTTTCTGTGTTCAAAATGCACCATTCAAAGCCGCATCATCAATTTTCAACCCATTCTGACTTCATTTGTTATTTTCCATGCATTTACTGATTTTTTTGAGCTACAAGACCCTGAAATTGAAAAGCACTACAAATGAACTCTGAAAAGGTTGAAAGTTGGCATGGTATCATCATTTCACCCACATAGCATGTGCAAGAAACTAGAGAGGGTTACACAAAAACTGGATGCACTTCGTGTACAAAACGGACAATCTCTTTCGAAGTATCAGGGTTTCATACGGAAACTCGTGTGTTATACAAAGGGATTTCATAGTTTTTTTGAAGTTATTTGGACTCCATTGTTTTTTTGTGTTCAAAATGCACCATTTAAAGTCACATCATCAATTTTCAACCCTTTCTGACTTCATTTGTTATTTTCCATGCATTTACTGATTTTTTTTGAGCTATAAGACCCTTAAATTGAAAAGCACTACAAATGAACTCTGAAAAGGTTGAAAGTTGGCATGGTATCATCATTTCACCCACATAGCATGTGCAAGAAACTAGAGAGGGTTACACAAAAACTAGATGCACTTCGTGTACAAAACGGACAATCTCTTTCGAAGTATCAGGGTTTCATACGAAAACTCGTGTGTTATACAAAGGGATTTCATAGTTTTTTTGAAGTTATTTGGACTCCATTGTTTTTTTGTGTTCAAAATGCACCATTTAAAGTCACATCATCAATTTTCAACCCTTTCTGACTTCATTTGTTATTTTCCATGCATTTACTGATTTTTTTTGAGCTATAAGACCCTGAAATTGAAAAGCACTACAAATGAACTCTGAAAAGGTTGAAAGTTGGCATGGTATCATCATTTCACCCACATAGCATGTGCAAGAAAGTAGAGAGGGTTACGGCAAAAACTGGATGCACTTCGTGTACAAAACGGACAATCTCTTTTGGAGTATCAGGGTTTCATACGGAAGCTCGTATGTTATACAAAGGGATTTCATTTTTTTAAACTTATTTGAACTCCATAGTTTTTCTGTGTTCAAAATGCACCATTCAAAGCCACATCATCAATTTTCAACCCATTCTGACTTCATTTGTTATTTTCCATGCATTTACTGATTTTTTTGAGCTACAAGACCCTGAAATTGAAAAGCACTACAAATGAACTCTGAAAAGGTTGAAAGTTGGCATGATATCATCATTTCACCCACATAGCATGTGCAAGAAAGTAGAGAGGGTTACGGAAAAAACTGGATGCACTTCGCGTACAAAACGGACAATCTCTTTCGAAGTATCAGGGTTTCATACGGAAACTCGTCTGTTACAAAGCGATTTCATTTTTTTGAACTTATTTGAACCCCATAGTTTTTCTATGTTCAAAATGCACCATTCAAAGCCACATCATCAATTTTCAACCCTTTCTGACTTCATTTGTTATTTTCCATGCATTTACTGATTTTTTTGAGCTATAAGACCCTGAAATTGAAAAGTACTACAAATGAACTCTGAAAAGGTTGAAAGTTGGCATGATATCATCATTTCACCCACATAGCATGTGCAAGAAAGTAGAGAGGGTTACGGAAAAAACTGGATGCACTTCGCGTACAAAACGGACAATCTCTTTCGAAGTATCAGGGTTTCATACGGAAACTCGTCTGTTACAAAGGGATTTCATTTATTTGAACTTATTTGAACCCCATAGTTTTTCTGTGTTCAAAATGCACCATTCAAAGCCACATCATCAATTTTCAACCCTTTCTGACTTCATTTGTTATTTTCCATGCATTTACTGATTTTTTTTTGAGCCACAAGACCCTGAAATTGAAAAGCACTACAAATGAACTCTGAAAAGGTTGAAAGTTGGCATGGTATCGTCATTTCACCCACAAAGCATGTGCAAGAAAGTAGAGAGGGTTACGGCAAAAACTAGATGCACTTCGTGTACAAAACGGACAATCTCTTTCGAAGTATCAGGGTTTCACACGGAAACTCGTCTGTTATACAAAGGGATTTCATTTTTTTGAACTTATTTGAACCCCATAATTTTGCTGTGTTCAAAATGGACCATTCAAAGAAGCATCATCAATTTTCAACCCTTTCTGACTTCATTTATTATTTTCCATGCATTTACTGATTTTTCGAGCTATAACACCCTGAAATTGAAAAGCACTACAAATGAACTCTGAAAAGGTTGAAAGTTGGCATGGTATCATCATTTCACCCACATAGAATGTGCAAGAAAGTAGAGAGGGTTACGGCAAAAACTGGATGCACTTCGTGTACAAAACGGACAATCTCTTTCATATCAGGGTTTCATACGGAAACTCGTCTGTTATACAAAGGGATTTCATTTTTTTGAACTTATTTGAACTCCATAGTTTTTCTGTGTTCAAAATGCACCATTCAAAGCCGCATCATCAATTTTCAACCCATTCTGACTTCATTTGTTATTTTCCATGCATTTACTGATTTTTTTGAGCTACAAGACCCTGAAATTGAAAAGCACTACAAATGAACTCTGAAAAGGTTGAAAGTTGGCATGGTATCATCATTTCACCCACATAGAATGTGCAAGAAAGTAGAGAGGGTTACGGCAAAAACTGGATGCACTTCGTGTACAAAACGGACAATCTCTTTCGAAGTATCAGGATTTCATACGGAAACTCGTCTGTTGTACAAAGGGATTTCATTTTTTTGAACTTATTTGAACTCCATAGTTTTTCTGTGTTCAAAATGCACCATTCAAAGCCACATCATCAATTTTCAACCCTTTCTGACTTCATTTGTTATTTTCCATGCATTTACTGATTTTTTTGAGCTACAAGACCCTGAAATTGAAAAGCACTACAAATGAACTCTGAAAAGGTTGAAAGATTGCATGGTATCATCATTTCACCCACATAGAATGTGCAAGAAAGTAGAGAGGGTTATGGCAAAAACTGGATGCACTTCGTGTACAAAACGGACAATCTCTTTCGATGTATCAGGGTTTCATACGGAAACTCGTCTGTTATACAAAGGGATTTCATTTTTTTGAACTTATTTGAACTCCATAGTTTTTCTGTGTTCAAAATGCACCATTCAAAGCCGCATCATCAATTTTCAACCTATTCTAACTTCATTTGTTATTTTCCATGCATTTACTGATTTTTTTGAGCTACAAGACCCTGAAATTGAAAAGCACTACAAATGAACTCTGAAAAGGTTGAAAGTTGGCATCGTATCATCATTTCACCCACATAGCATGTGCAAGAAACTAGAGAGGGTTACACAAAAACTGGATGCACTTCGTGTACAAAACGGACAATCTCTTTCGAAGTATCAGGGTTTCATACGGAAACTCGTCTGTTATACAAAGGGATTTCATAGTTTTTTTGAACTTATTTGGACTCCATAGTTTTTTTGTGTTCAAAATGCACCATTTAAAGTCACATCATCAATTTTCAACCCTTTCTGACTTCATTTGTTATTTTCCATGCATTTACTGATTTTTTTGAGCCATAAGACCCTTAAATTGAAAAGCACTACAAATGAACTCTGAATAGGTTGAAAGTTGGCATGGTATCATCATTTCACCCACATAGCATGTGCAAGAAACTAGAGAGGGTTACACAAAAACTGGATGCACTTCGTGTACAAAACGGACAATCTCTTTCGAAGTATCAGGGTTTCATACGGAAACTCGTCTGTTATACAAAGGGATTTCATTTTTTTGAACTTATTTGAACTCCATAGTTTTTCTGTCTTCAAAATGCACCATTCAAAGCCACATCATCAATTTTCAACCCTTTCTTACTTCATTTGTTATTTTCCATGCATTTACTGATTTTTTTGAGCTACAAGACCCTGAAATTGAAAAGCACTACAAATGAACTCTGAAAAGGTTTAAAGTTGGCATGGTATAATCATTTCACCCACATAGCATGTGCAAGAAACTAGAGAGGGTTACACAAAAACTGGATGCACTTCGTGTACAAAACGGACAATCTCTTTCGAAGTATCAGGGTTTCATACGGAAACTCGTCTGTTATACAAAGGGATTTCATAGTTTTTTTGAACTTCTATGGACTCCATAGTTTTTTTGTGTTCAAAATGCACCATTTAAGGTCACATCATCAATTTTCAACCCTTTCTAACTTCATTTGTTATTTTCCATGCATTTACTGATTTTTTTTGAGCTATAAGACCCTGAAATTGAAAAGCACTACAAATGAACTCTAAAAAGGTTGAAAGTTGGCATGGTATCATCATTTCACCCACATAGAATGTGCAAGAAAGTAGAGAGGGTTACGGCAAAAACTGGATGCACTTCGTGTACAAAACGGACAATCTCTTTCGAAGTATCAGGGTTTCATACAGAAACTCGTCTGTTATACAAAGGGATTTCATTTTGTTGAACTTATTTGAACTCCATAGTTTTTATGTGTTCAAAATGCACCATTCAAAGCCACATCATCAATTTGCAACCCTTTCTGACTTCATTTATTATTTTCCATGCATGTACTGATTTTTTTTGAGCTATAAGACCCTGAAATTGAAAAGCACAACAAATGAACTCTGAAAAGGTTGAAACTTGGCATGGTATCATCATTTCACCCACATAGAATGTGCAAGAAAGTAGAGAGGGTTACGGCAAAAAATGGATGCACTTCGTGTACAAAACGGACAATCTCTTTCGAAGTATCAGGGTTTCATACGGAAACTCGTCTGTTATACAAAGGGATTTCATTTTTTTGAACTTATTTGAACTCCATAGTTTTTCTGTGTTCAAAATGCACCATTCAAAGCCACATCATCAATTTTCAACCCTTTCTGACTTCATTTGTTATTTTCCATGCATTTACTGATTTTTTTGAGCTACAAGACCCTGAAATTGAAAAGCACTACAAATGAACTCTGAAAAGGTTGAAAGTTGGCATGGTATCATCATTTCACCCACATAGCATGTGCAAGAAACTAGAGAGGGTTAACCCAAAAACTGGATGCACTTCATGTACAAAACGGACAATCTCTTTCGAAGTATCAAGGTTTCATATGGAAACTCGTCTGTTATACAAAGGGATTTCATAGTTTTTTTGAACTTATTTGGACTCCATAGTTTTTTGTGTTCAAAATGCACCATTTAAAGTCACATCATCAATTTTCAACCCTTTCTGACCTCATTTGTTATTTTCCATGCATTTACTGATTTTTTTGAGCTATAAGACCCTTAAATTGAAAAGCACTACAAATGAACTCTGAAAAGGTTGAAAGTTGGCATGGTATCATCATTTCACCCACATAGCATGTGCAAGAAAGTAGAGAGGGTTACGGCAAAAACTAGATGCACTTCGTGTACAAAACGGACAATCTCTTTCGAAGTATCATGGTTTCATACGGAAACTCGTCTGTTATACAAAGGGATTTAATTTTTTTGAACTTATTTGAACTCCATAGTTTTTATGTGTTCAAAATGCACCATTCAAAGCCACATCATCAATTTTCAACCCTTTCTGACTTCATTTATTATTTTCCATGCATTTACTGATTTTTTGAGCTATAAGACCCTGAAATTGAAAAGCACTACAAATGAACTCTGAAAAGGTTGAAAGATTGCATGGTATCATCATTTCACCCACATAGAATGTGCAAGAAAGTAGAGAGGGTTACGGCAAAAACTGGATGCACTTCGTGTACAAAACGGACAATCTCTTTCGATGTATCAGGGTTTCATACGGAAACTCGTCTGTTATACAAAGGGATTTCATTTTTTTGAACTTATTTGAACTCCATAGTTTTTCTGTGTTCAAAATGCACCATTCAAAGCCGCATCATCAATTTTCAACCTATTCTGACTTCATTTGTTATTTTCCATGCATTTACTGATTTTTTTGAGCTACAAGACCCTGAAATTGAAAAGCACTACAAATGAACTCTGAAAAGGTTGAAAGTTGGCATCGTATCATCATTTCACCCACATAGCATGTGCAAGAAACTAGAGAGGGTTACACAAAAACTGGATGCACTTCGTGTACAAAACGGACAATCTCTTTCGAAGTATCAGGGTTTCATACGGAAACTCGTCTGTTATACAAAGGGATTTCATAGTTTTTTTGAACTTATTTGGACTCCATAGTTTTTTTGTGTTCAAAATGCACCATTTAAAGTCACATCATCAATTTTCAACCCTTTCTGACTTCATTTGTTATTTTCCATGCATTTACTGATTTTTTTGAGCCATAAGACCCTTAAATTGAAAAGCACTACAAATGAACTCTGAATAGGTTGAAAGTTGGCATGGTATCATCATTTCACCCACATAGCATGTGCAAGAAACTAGAGAGGGTTACACAAAAACTGGATGCACTTCGTGTACAAAACGGACAATCTCTTTCGAAGTATCAGTGTTTGATACGGAAACTCGTCTGTTATACAAAGGGATTTCATAGTTTTTTTGAACTTATTTGGACTCCATAGTTTTTTTGTGTTCAAAATGCACCATTTAAAGTCACATCATCAATTTTCAACCCTTTCTGACTTCATTTGTTATTTTCCATGCGTTTACTGATTTTTTGAGCTATAAGACCCTTAAATTGAAAAGCACTACAAATGAACTCTAAAAAGGTTGAAAGTTGGCATGGTATCATCATTTCACCCACATAGAATGTGCAAGAAAGTAGAGAGGGTTACGGCAAAAACTGGATGCACTTCGTGTACAAAACGGACAATCTCTTTCGAAGTATCAGGGTTTCATACGGAAACTCGTCTATTATACGAAGGGATTTCATTTTTTTGAACTTATTTGAACTCCATAGTTTTTATGTGTTCAAAATGCACCATTCAAAGCCACATCATCAATTTGCAACCCTTTCTGACTTCATTTATTATTTTCCATGCATGTACTGATTTTTTTGAGCTATAAGACCCTGAAATTGAAAAGCACTACAAATGAACTCTGAAAAGGTTGAAACTTGGCATGGTATCATCATTTCACCCACATAGAATGTGCAAGAAAGTAGAGAGGGTTACGGCAAAAAATGGATGCACTTCGTGTACAAAACGGACAATCTCTTTCGAAGTATCAGGGTTTCATACGGAAACTCGTCTGTTATACACAGGGATTTCATTTTTTTGAACTTATTTGAACTCCATAGTTTTTCTGTGTTCAAAATGCACCATTCAAAGCCACATCATACATTTTCAACCCTTTCTGACTTCATTTGTTATTTTCCATGCATTTACTGATTTTTTTGAGCTACAAGACCCTGAAATTGAAAAGCACTACAAATGAACTCTGAAAAGGTTGAAAGTTGGCATGGTATCATCATTTCACCCACATAGCATGTGCAAGAAACTAGAGAGGGTTAACCCAAAAACTGGATGCACTTCATGTACAAAACGGACAATCTCTTTCGAAGTATCAGGGTTTGATATGGAAACTCGTCTGTTATCCAAAGGGATTTCATAGTTTTTTGAACTTATTTGGACTCCATAGTTTTTTGTGTTCAAAATGCACCATTTAAAGTCACATCATCAATTTTCAACCCCTTCTGACTTCATTTGTTATTTTCCATGCATTTACTGATTTTTTTGAGCTATAAGACCCTTAAATTGAAAAGCACTACAAATGAACTCTGAAAAGGTTGAAAGTTGGCATGGTATCATCATTCACCCACATAGCATGTGCAAGAAAGTAGAGAGGGTTACGGCAAAAACTGGATGCACTTCGTGTACAAAACGGACAATCTCTTTCGAAGTATCAGGGTTTCATACGGAAACTCGTCTGTTATACAAAGGGATTTCATAGTTTTTTTGAACTTATTTGGAATCCATAGTTTTTTTGTGTTCAAAATGCACCATTTAAAGTCACATCATCAATTTTCAACCCTTTCTGACTTCATTTGTTATTTTCCATGCATTTACTGATTTTTTTGAGCCGTAAGACCCTTAAATTGAAAAGCACTACAAATGAACTCTGAAAAGGTTGAAAGTTGGAATGGTATCATCGTTTCACCCACATAGCATGTGCAAGAAACTAGAGAGGGTTACACAAAAACTGGATGCACTTCGTGTACAAAACGGACAATCTATTTCGAAGTATCAGGGTTTCATACGGAAACTCGTCTGTTATACAAAGGGATTTCATAGTTTTTTTGAACTTATTTGGACTCCATAGTTTTTTGTGTTCAAAATGCACCATTTGAAGTCACATCATCAATTTTCAACCCTTTCTGACTTCATTTGTTATTTTCCATTTGTTTACTGTTTTTTTGAGCTATAAGACCCTTAAATTGAAAAGCACTACAAATGAACTCTAAAAAGGTTGAAAGTTGGCATGGTATCATCATTTCAGCCACATAGAATGTGCAAGAAAGTAGAGAGGGTTACGGCAAAAACTGGATGCACTTCGTGTACAAAACGGACAATCTCTTTCGAAGTATCAGGGTTTCATACGGAAACTCGTCTGTTATACAAAGGGATTTCATTTTTTGAACTTATTTGAACTCCATAGTTTTTATGTGTTCAAAATGCACCATTCAAAGCCACATCATCAATTTGCAACCCTTTCTGACTTCATTTATTATTTTCCATGCATGTATTGAATATTTTTGAGCTGTAAGACCCTGAAATTGAAAAGCACTACAAATGAACTCGGAAAAGGTTGAAACTTGGCATGGTATCATCATTTCACCCACATAGAATGTGCAAGAAAGTAGAGAGGGTTACGGCAAAAAATGGATGCACTTCGTGTACAAAACGGACAATCTCTTTCGAAGTATCAGGGTTTCATACGGAAACTCGTCTGTTATACAAAGGGATTTCATTTTTTTGAACTTATTTGAACTCCATAGTTTTTCTGTGTTCAAAATGCACCATTCAAAGCCACATCATCAATTTTCAACCCTTTCTGACTTCATTTATTATTTTCCATGCATTTACTGATTTTTTTGAGCTACAAGACCCTGAAATTGAAAAGCACTACAAATGAACTCTGAAAAGGTTGAAAGTTGGCATGGTATCATCATTTCACCCACATAGCATGTGCAAGAAACTAGAGAGGGTTAACCCAAAAACTGGATGCACTTCGTGTACAAAACGGACAATCTCTTTCGAAGTATCAGGGTTTCCTATGGAAACTCGTCTGTTATCCAAAGGGATTTCATAGTTTTTTTGAACTTATTTGGGCTCCATAGTTTTTTTGTGTTGAAAATGAACCATTTAAAGTCACATCATCAATTTTCAACCCCTTCTGACTTCATTTGTTATTTTCCATGCATTTACTGATTTTTTTGAGCTATAAGACCCTTAAATTGAAAAGCACTACAAATGAACTCTGAAAAGGTTGAAAGTTGGCATGGTATCATCATTTCACCCACATAGCATGTGCAAGAAAGTAGAGAGGGTTACGGCAAAAACTGGATGCACTTCGTGTACAAAACGGACAATCTCTTTCGAAGTATCAGGGTTGAAAGTTGGCATGGTATCATTGAAAAGAGATTGTCCGTTTTGTACACGAAGTGCATCCAGTTTTTGTGTAACCCTCTCTAGTTTCTTGCACATGCTTTGTGGGTGAAATGATGATACCATGCCAACTTTCAACCTTTTCAGAGTTCATTTGTAGTGCTTTTCAATTTAAGGTCTTATGGCTCAAAAAAATCAGTAAATGCATGGAAAATAACAAATGAAGTCAGAAAGGGTTGAAAATTGATGATGTGACTTTAAATGGTGCATTTTGTACACAAAAAACTATGGAGTCCAAATAAGTTCAAAAAAACTATGAAATCCCTTTGTATAACAGACGAGTTTCCGTATGAAACCCTGATACTTCGAAAGAGATTGTCCGTTTTGTACATGAAGTGCATCCAGTTTTTGGGTTAACCCTCTCTAGTTTCTTGCACATGCTATGTGGGTGAAATGATGATACCATGCCAACTTTCAACCTTTTCAGAGTTCATTTGTAGTGCTTTTCAATTTCAGGGTCTTGTAGCTCAAAAAAATCAGTAAATGCATGGAAAATAGCAAATGAAGTCAGAAAGGGTTGGAAATTGATGATGTGGCTTTGAATGGTGCATTTTAAACACAGAAAAACTATGGAGTTCAAATAAGTTCAAAAAAATGAAATCCCTTTGTATAACAGACGAGTTTCCATATGAAACCCTGATACTTCGAAAGAGATTGTCCGTTTTGTACATGAAGTGCATCCAGTTTTGTACGGAAACTCGTCTGTTATACAAAGGGATTTCATAGTTTTTTTGAACTTATTTGGACTCCATAGTTTTTTGTGTTCAAAATGCACCATTTAAAGTCACATCATCAATTTTCAACCCTTTCTGACTTCATTTGTTATTTTCCATGCATTTACTGATTTTTTTGAGCTATAAGACCCTTAAATTGAAAAGCACTACAAATGAACTCTGAAAAGGTTGAAAGTTGGCATGGTATCATCATTTCACCCACATAGCATGTGCAAGAAAGTAGAGAGGGTTACGGCAAAAACTGGATGCACTTCGTGTACAAAATGGACAATCTCTTTCGAAGTATCAGGGTTTCATACGGAAACTCGTCTGTTATACAAAGGAATTTCATTTTTTTGAACTTATTTGAACTCCATAGTTTTTATGTGTTCAAAATGCACCATTCAAAGCCACATCATCAATTTTCAACCCTTTCTGACTACATTTATTATTTTCCATGCATTTACTGATTTTTTGAGCTATAAGACCCTTAAATTGAAAAGCACTACAAATGAACTCTGAAAAGGTTGAAAGTTGGCATGGTATCATCATTTCACCCACATAGAATGTGCAAGAAAGTAGAGAGGGTTACGACAAAAACTGGATGCACTTCGTGTACTAAACGGACAATCTCTTTCGAACTATCAGGGTTTCATACGGAAACTCGTCTGTTATACAAAGGGATTTCACAGTTTTTTTGAACTTATTTGGACTCGATAGTTTTTTGTGTTCAAAATGCACCATTTAAAGTCACATCATCAATTTTCAACCCTTTCTGACTTCATTTGTTATTTTCCATGCATTTACCGATGTTTTTGAGCTACAAGACCCTGAAATTGAAAAGCACTACAAATGAACACTGAAAAGGTTGAAAGTTGGCATGGTATCATAATTTGACCCACATAGCATGTGCAAGAAAGTACAGAGGGTTACGGCAAAAAATGGATGCACTTCGTGTACAAAACGGACAATCTCTTTCGAAGTATCAGGGTTTCATACGGAAACTCGTCTCTTATAAAAAGGGATTTAATTTTTTTGAACTTATTTGAACTCCATAGTTTTTCTGTGTTCAAAATGCACCATTCAAAGCCACATCATCAATTTTCAACCCTTTCTGACTTCATTTGTTATTTTCCATGCATTTACTGATTTTTTTGAGCTATAAGACCCTGAAATTGAAAAGCACTACAAATGAACTCTGAAAAGGTTGAAAGTTGGCATGGTATCATCATTTCACCCACATAGCATGTGCAAGAAAGTAGAGAGGGTTACGGCAAAAACTGGACGCACTTCGTGTACAAAACGGACAATCTCTTTTGAAGTGTCAGGGTTTCATACGGAAACTCGTCTGTTATACAAAGGGATTTCATTTTTTTGAACTTATTTCAACTCCATAGTTTTTTTGTGCTCAAAATGCACCATTAAAAGACACATCATCAATTTTAAACCCTTTATGACTTCATTTATTATTTTCCATGCATTTACTGATTTTTTGAGCAATAAGACCCTGAAATTGAAAAGCAGTACAAATGAACTCTGAAAAGGTTGAAAGTTGGCATGGTATCATCATTTCACCCACATAGAATGTGCAAGAAAGTAGAGCGGGTTACGGCAAAAACTGGATGCACTTCGTGTACAAAACGGACAATCTCTTTCGAAGTATCAGGGTTTCATACGGAAACTCGTCTGTTATACAAAGGGATTTCATTTTTTTGAACTTATTTGAACTCCATAGTTTTTCTGTGTTCAAAATGCACCATTCAAAGCCGCATCATCAATTTTCAACCCATTCTGACTTCATTTGTTATTTTCCATGCATTTACTGATTTTTTTGAGCTACAAGACCCTGAAATTGAAAAGCACTACAAATGAACTCTGAAAAGGTTGAAAGTTGGCATGGTATCATCATTTCACCCACATAGCATGTGCAAGAAACTAGAGAGGGTTACACAAAAACTGGATGCACTTCGTGTACAAAACGGACAATCTCTTTCGAAGTATCAGGGTTTCATACGGAAACTCGTCTGTTATACAAAGGGATTTCATAGTTTTTTTGAACTTATTTGGACTCCATAGTTTTTTTGTGTTCAAAATGCACCAATTAAAGTCACATCATCAATTTTCAACCCTTTCTAACTTCATTTGTTATTTTCCATGCATTTACTGATTTTTTGAGCCATAAGACCCTTAAATTGAAAAGCACTACAAATGAACTCTGAAAAGGTTGAAAGTTGGCATGGTATCATCATTTCACCCACATAGCATGTGCAAGAAACTAGAGATGGTTACGGCAAAAACTGGATGCACTTCGTGTACAAAACGGACAATCTCTTTCGAAGTATCAGGGTTTCATATGGAAACTCGTCTGTTATACAAAGGGGATTTCATAGTTTTTTTGAACTTATTTGTACTCCATAGTTTTTTTGTGTTCAAAATGCACCACTTAAAGTCACATCATCAATTTTCAACCCTTTCTGACTTCATTTGTTATTTTCCATGCATTTACTGATTTTTTTGAGCCGTAAGACCCTTAAATTGAAAAGCACTACAAATGAACTCTGAAAAGGTTGAAAGTTGCATGGTATCATCATTTCACCCACATAGAATGTGCAAAAAACTAGAGAGGGTTAACCCAAAAACTGGATGCACTTCATGTACAAAACGGACAATCTCTTTCGAAGTATCAAGGTTTCATATGGAAACTCGTCTGTTATACAAAGGGATTTCATAGTTTTTTTGAACTTATTTGGACTCCATAGTATTTTGTGTTCAAAATGCACCATTTAAAGTCACATCATCAATTTTCAACCCTTTCTGACCTCATTTTTTATTTTCCATGCATTTATTGATTTTTTTGAGCTATAAGACCCTTAAATTGAAAAGCACTACAAATGAACTCTGAAAGGTTGAAAGTTGGCATGGTATCATCATTTCACCCACATAGCATGTGCAAGAAACTAGAGAGGGTTACACAAAAACTGGATGCACTTCGTGTACAAAACGGACAATCTCTTCGAAGTATCAGGGTTTCATACGGAAACTCGTCTGTTATTAAAAGGGATTTCATAGCTTTTTTGAACTTATTTGGACTCCATAGTTTTTTTGTGTTCAAAATGCACCACTTAAAGTCACATCATCAATTTTCAACCCTTTCTGACTTCATTTGTTATTTTTTACTGATTTTTTTTACCTATAAGACCCTTAATTGAAAAGCACTACAAATGAACTCTGAAAAGGTTGAAAGTTGGCATGGTATCATCATTTCACCCACATAGAATGTGCAAGAAAGTAGAGAGGGTTACGGCAAAAAACTGGATGCACTTCGTGTACAAAACGGACAATCTCTTTTGAAGTATCAGGGTTTCATACGGAAACTCGTCTGTTATACAAAGGGATTTTATTTTTTTGAACTTATTTGAACTCCATAGTTTTTCC
>NW_027333129.1:0-31540 GCF_002575655.3 Aegilops tauschii subsp. strangulata
TCAAAATTACAAGCTTTTAAAGTTTCATTTCACACTGTAGAATTTCAGTTATTTGTATTTCATATATACATAAATAGTTGATCCCCACTACTTCTATTTATCTCAACATGCATGCACGTGACCTCACCACACATCCCGCTGTATCTACCCCACTACTGTTATTTCACTCAACATGCACGAGAAATGATACTTCTACTATTGCTCTCAACATGCACACATCCCACTTCATCGACCTAGCACTTTTATTTCTTTTAATATGCATCAGATATACTACTTATATTCTATTCATCAGATCTATTTTAGTCTTCACTCTAATATACAAATCTAGACAACCAAATCTCATCAAAATAATATGTTGCAACTAATTTTCGCAGTAATGCACGGTGTATCATCTATTTTTCATCGACCCACACATCGATAAAAGGGGAAATCAGAAGAAATGGGATCTTTTGCCCCCCCCCCCCACCTCGAGAATGACGGGTGGGGCCGGGGCCACTTACCATTTAGACAAGTCTAGGGCAAATCATAAAACCCCATGTAAAGTGGGGCAAAAGAACCAATCCCCTGGGAAATTAGTGTGTCGTTAATTACGACTTGTACCCATGTAGTGGCTATACATGTCTAGCCTTATTTTGGTCGGCCTACATGCCTAGCTCAATGCTAACCGATCTATTGGAAGAAAAGCATGAGAGAACTCATTAGATTAGTTCTATTCTCCAGGTGTATGAATACGGACTGTGTTGTGGCGGCACCACTCTGGGCGGACATGGTCCGGTCCCTGATCTAGCCGCTGTTTGGACCGGCCGTCGGGGGTTCGAACCGGACCGGACCAGACCGAAGAGCATCGCGGTCAAGTTTTCGAGGACCAGACCAATCGTGGAGAAGCCTAGGTGAGACCAAGCGGACCGGCCATGGTGATGGCGAACAGCAGCAGCCTAGGTTGGCGCAAGGCGGTAGGCTACGAGACACGAGGAGGCGAGAGAGGAGGGGAAACAATTGCGTGATCACGATGAGCTTGGTTAAGATGCCGGGGAGCCAGGGAATCGACGATGATAATGAATTCATGGTTGTAGGCGGCAGCCATGGTCGGAGAAGAGATGATGCACATGTCATCTCTTCGGCGTTCCAGAGCAATTCGTCATGCATGGATCAATATGGCAATGTGGTGGACGACTATTGTGTGGAGGTGGCAGCGGCGACTATCGTGTGAAGGCAAAGGCGGGTGTGGAGAAGCCCCAATGTTGTAGGATTTTTTTGTTTTTTGTTTGAGAACCCTAATGTCGTAGGACGATGTGCATAAGCTGCGTCATCTGCGTGGGTTGTGACTGATTCATTGGGGCACGAGTTCTTTTCGCGGCCTAAAAAATAAGCTGGCTCCTCCCGAGCTTCTCTCATAAATCGTCACTCGTTCATTGGGGCTTCTGAGCTAGTTATAGGATAACTAGTTTAGAAGCCTTATCAAATTTAGGAAGGGGCTTATTTTTTATGATTCTGGGGTACTAGGCTCCATGTTCAACAAAGCAAAGCATTTGCGTAGGCATAATTTTACTGAATTCCGCCCTAGAGCTTGTAATAGGCCACCTCATGTACTGGCCCCGTTCTCCTACGGGCCACAATGCCAATATATACGGAGTAGAAAGGCAGTTGTGACTATGATTTTGACATCAACGCCCTCTTGTTCCAGGTAGTCTTCGAGGTCGAGGAGTGGCAACAACCATCAATTCGGCCGAAGTGGTTCGTTGGCCACAGCGGATTTGGTTTGCCACAGAAGCCCATTACTCAAGGACTACATTGCAAATTTAGTTTGTATGTTTGGGTCCTTCTTACGATGTTCGATTGCGCATACTGTGGTGCAGCCAACTCAGACGGAGTTCATGCCGGAACGAAATATCCTGGAGGGTGTTGTCATTCTTCACAAAACCTTGTGCGAAATTCACTCAAAGAAACTAGATGGAGTTGTCTTCAAAGTGGACTTTGAAACATCATACAATAAGGTTAAATGGCCATTTTTGCAGTAGGCCTTGCTTATGAAGGGTTTTGATGTGGCCTGAAGGAAACAGGTAGAATCCTCTGTACAAAAAAAACATTGAGATAAAGGTTAATGACATCATAAGTCGTTATTTCCCGACACACAAGGCACTGAGGCAGGGGGATCCAATGTCTTCAATCTTGTTTAATATCATGGCCGATATGTTGGCGGTCCTAATTGATCGAGCCAAAGAGGACAGTGAGGAAAGTGGGCTTATCCCTCATCATGTGGATGGTGGGGTTTCCATTTTTCAGTACGCTGATGACACTATTATTTTAATGGAACATGATTTGGCAAGGTTAGGAATATGAAACTTGTTTTCTGTCTCTTCGAACAACTGTCTGGTTTGAAAATTAATTCCAGCAAGAGTGAACTGTTCTGTTTTGAACGCGCCAAGGAAGAGCAGGAAAACTATAGACAATTGTTTGGGTGTGGGTTGGGTTCTCTACCATTTAAATATCAGGGAATACCAATTCATCTCCGAAAACTTAACAACAAAGAATGCAATTGCATAGAGGATTGATTTGAGAAAAAGCTTAGCTGTTGGACAGGCAAGCTTATGCATTATGGGGTCAGCTAATCCTGATAAATTCCATGCTTACAAGTATGCCAATGTTCCTATTGACTTTCTTTGAGGTACATATGGGTGTACGAAAAATATTAGACTTTTATGGACCACATTTCTCCTGGCAGAGCGATGAGACTTGGGGCCTTTTCGGCTATCCACAGGCTCCACAAAATTACAGGGATCTGCGGAGCACCTATTTTCCAGCTCCATTTATTTAGCCTGTAGCTCCGTCAGCTCCGCGAGCGGAGTCTGGAGCGGAGGGACTCCAAACACTCCCTTAATCAAAATATAGGTTGCCAAAGTGGGATATAATCTATAGGCCGATGGAACAAGGGTGCTTAAGGATAGAAACCTTGAGGAAAAGAACATATGCCTACTCAGTAAATGGTTGTATAGACTTTCTATTGAGGACAAGGGTCTATGAATACAATTATTTCATAACAAGTATCTACACTCTAAGACCCTCACAGTAGTAATGGCGCAACCGAATGATTCATCTTTTGGAACAGCAATTCAACTAGGTTCTGGGAAGATACATGGCTAGGGGACACGCCCCTGACCATACAGTATCCAACCCTCTATAACATTGTACAACGAAAAGAGGCTTTCGTTAGTTTAATTCTTGAATCGATTCTCTTAAATATTCAGTTCAGAAGGTCCCTAGTGGGGAAGCGATGTGATAGATGACTACATCTTGTGCCTAGGTTGATGCAACCGTGATTCTTTTGAGGAAAGCAAGCACACTAATCAAAATCACCGTATCACCACTACCAAAACCACTAATGCCTCGTAAAGTTGTTAAACTCCATCGTCTTGAAGACCTCTTCTGTGAGACAAGTACTGATAAAAGTATGGAGCTACAAGTTTTGCAAGACATAACAGAGAATTTCTCGGTGGATACGGTGATTGGTAGTGGTGGATTCGCAGTGGTTTTGATTAGTGGGGAAGCGATGTGATAGATGACTACATCTTGTGCCTAGGTTGATGCAAACGTGATTCTTTTTGAGGAAAACAAGTACACATATGCATGCCTAGGCTAAATGAGCAGTGAAGGTTGCATGCGTCAATTTCCTTTTAATCTTTTGATGTAGCAATTTAATGCGCCTAAAAATCTACATGTTATGAAGAGGAATAGAAGTGGGAGTAATAACAAACCGAAACATTTCAAAAGCTGAGATAGGCCCAACAAACTAGAAAGTAGGGAGTATTATGTTTAAAAAAGTGTGATGTTGCCAATGCCTTGTATGTGCATTTTTTTTGATAAATTGGAGGGGGGGGGGGGGGATATAATTTGGAGAAATTTACACATAAAAATAGGCCGGGCACCTGTCATACCATCAAGATTCCTGCGAAGGCTTCCATTGTGAAGATACTCGAAACAAATCAGTTGGTGTCGAACTCCTACCAAAAGATTCTTGCCGTCCATCATCACCATCTTTTTTTGTTCTCCAGCATAATAACCGATACATCGTACTATATTTTGGTGCTTAATCCTTATCAGACAGTCAACCTCACGCTCAAATGATTTGTACTCTAGTACTTCGTGGAACTTCTTCACAGCTACACAACCATCTTCAAGCTTTCCCTATATGTTTCTTCAGTTATAGGTGTGTAATCTACAAACTGAAAAGCTTCTACAAACTGAAAAATAAACAAGTAGCCCGACTTACCTTGTGAACCACTGCGAATCCACCACTACCAATCACCGTATCCACCGAGAAATTCTCTGTTATGTCTTGCAAAACTTGTAGCTTCATACTTTTATCAGTACTTGTCTCACAGAAGAGGTCTTCAAGACGATGGAGTTTAACAACTTTACGAGGCATTGAGTGCTTTGAAATCTACAAAGACATTGCACCAAATCAGGACACCATCAAAGCATATCCTTTGGGAAAATAAACAGGACCACACATCAACAATTGATGCCATAACAGACTACTCACAGTGGAGAGTAACTTCGACTAGTAACATGCATATGTTCAAAGTTACTCCTCACTATGAGTAGACTTTTAACATGCACAACACATTTTGTGTGCCAGAAACACATTTGTACCAACCTTCCAAACATTAGAACACATTAATGTAACAACATCATCATTAGGGGGTGGAGGGGACCGACTAGCAATACTCATAAATCTAGTACAAAAGCACAATCCGTATTTCCCAAATAAAAAATAAAATTGCTGACATAGCTGGTCTGGCTAACAAAATCCGTGACAAAGTATGATTTATTCTCTTCATCGTGTGCCCATATCCTCAAAAAAGCATGTCTGGCTAACTCGGCTAAAGATTGAAATTCTTCAAAATATGAATAAATAATAATAGAGATAATAAGAAGGTTGAAGCATCAAGTATACCTTTGCGTGGTAATATAGATCAATTACATTACAGAAAATATCAAAGAAAGAGTACATAATAAACGACTAGAAACGATAAATCATACATGGACAACATACGCACCTTTTCTTAAAAAAAGTAAAACAACGTACGTACCTGTTGACGCAAGGCCAGGGCAGAAGGAACTTGACTCAAAGCAGATGCTGCAGAGATGCCAAGATACATTTCACATTAGAACGACTATTTATAGCTCTGCCACAGTGCCACAGGCGTTTGCAGGTCCAGCTCCGGTGGTATTGCTACCTGGGCCACACATGTGCATTATTGGATAGCTTAGAGCGCATCAACACATTTTCGGCTCTTTTCACTACTTTGACCCTTTCAGAAAACTTTAGCACAAAATGAACTCCACACAAAACTATTTCACAATCTGACCCTTTTAATAGCGCCACAAGACGTGGCGTTTCTTCTCTATTTGAAAACGCCGAACTAGCTAGCGTTGCTTCACTTTATAAATAAATGAAAAATATGAAAAGCTAGGTGAACGCCAACCATCCTTGGCGTTGCATGCTTGGGCAGCAACGCCCACCCCCTTGGCGTTTCCAGCAACGCAACAAACTTTGGCGTTTCAGCCCTGCCACGTAGCATCTCGACCAGGCCTGCAATGCTAGCTAGTTCGGCGTTTTCATAGTGCAGCAACGCCACTGCCTTTGGCGTTTCTGAAAAGGGTCAGATCGTGAAATTGTTTTGTGTGGAGTTCATTTTGTGCTAAAGTTTCCTCATAAGGTCAGAACAGTGAAAAAGGCCCGCATTTTCTCTCTCAATAAGGACATTTTTATTTAATTGATATATCGAAATGATATAATTGCATTAAGCGAATGTCTGGTTTCTGCATTGGCGATGCACACAGCGAACATCGTAGCAACACGTGTCACACATGCCAGGTTCTTTGTATAGCATAGAGCAAAGTCATTTGGTTAATATTCCATTCGTTTCATTATATAGTGTGTATTATTTTCTAAATCAAACACTAAAAACTGAGACTAGCTCACTTGATTAGGGGAGTGGATGTACGGCCCAGTCAATCAGGTTCAAGTCCTCACGGATGAGGATTTGGGTCTTATTTCTTATTCTTTCCAGTACAATCCTATTGTACGGATTTCCCCTGCCGCATTCCTTTCCGAAGAAGTCAAAGTTTATAAAGTTTGATCAAACAATAACTCTAAATAAATATAATAAAAAATACGTCCCAGTATATTATCATTGAACATATAAGGTATTATCGTAAGGCAATGCTCAGTGCAATCCGTCGTCACTCTCGTACTCTCAAATTGGGGAGCTCACACACCCAACGACAGCTCGCCTCCCAGTATCCATCGTCTCAACTTTGCAATGTGTAAGCGCGCCCAAACCTTGGTCTCCGGACGCGCAAGGAAATGGTCCATCTCCATGCACATTAGGATGCACGTCCCTCTCCATGGACGCAGAATTCCAGCTATATTCCTGCTTATTCATCTGGTCCATCCACGTTGCACCGTACCTGAAAGGTTACCTAGTTAATTCCTTAATACTTTTCAAAGACTAGCTACGAAAAGTTGCAGCAATAACTATAGCCATGGGCAAACCAACCCACCAGAGATCAAGTTCTAAACTTATGTTGGTGCTCGCATTTTTCTGCATTTATTTCAGACCTTTGGACGATGTGCGTTTAGTGGGAGGAGACGTTTCCGTCGACCACGAAGCCATCTGTGGTGACTTTATCAATTGTTAGAAAACAGAAAATCTACACAAATCTTGAAGTTACTTAAAAAGAGTTTTCAGGTACATTCACAATAAACTAATTGTGATCCCTATTCTCCCAATGGATTAAACAAGAGGTGATAAAAATCTAATCATTTTGATTGGAGGGGTAATTATAATCTCCACCTTTAATTTGCATCTAAATCAGCAAACCTTTCTAAAGAAGGGTGTGCTGAAACAAAACTCTTTATTTATTTATCAGAGATCTATATTTGATGTTTATCTAGCAACTATAGTTGGTCCCGCCATTCTAAATGTATGGATGTCTATCAATATATTTAGGACCCACCCATGTCTGGAAACCTAACATTTGAAGAGTAAAATGACCAATAGACACCCCGTTGTACATGTTCCACAAGGTAGTGAGAGCATCTACAACCGCAAACATCAAAATCCGCCCCCCAAAAACCCGCGGACGCGCCCGGGCACGGCCACGGACAATGACCAGGCAGCACACAACAAACGTCCGTCACAACTGTGAACCTCAAACTTCATAACTCAAATACATTCTAGCCATGCAGATAACAGCCTACATACTGCGTACATAGCTAAAACTACTCATCATCAGAGATGTTGACGATCTCCGTGCACGACGCAGGGTAGACGGGCAAGTGCGATAGCTCTTGTGCCTGTGGAGGCTCCAGCTCCTCCCCTCCCCCCCTCTCCGCCTTCCCGTCCAGTTCGGCGAACAACACCTTTGTCGCCGCCTGTTCTTGCCGGATGAATCACCGGTTGACCTCGATGTAGGCGTCATCCAGGATGGACTCGAGGTCGAGGATGGCGGTCTGCCCCGCCATCTCCATCGCTTGAGAGGCCTCGTACGCCGCCTCCGTGTTCGCCATGACGAAGCCGTAGCTGGCTTCACCTCTACCTCCTCCTCCTCCATCTCCCCTCCTCCATGGGATCCGCTTTCAGCGGCTGCTCCACCTACTCCTCCCCCGCCTGCTCCTTCTCCTCCTCCGGCTCCGGCGAATCCGGAGGAAGGCATGCATCAAAGAGAGGAGCTCGTGTCGCCTGGATCTCCTCCAGTAGTAGCTGCAGACGGTGCTCCCGAGTGAGTGTAGCGTAGGCGGTGATCCGACGCCTCTGGAAGGTGCGGTGGGCGGATTGGAAGTGGCGGCGGCGGATAGGGTTTCGGCTGCCGCTACCCGGCTTAAATAGCAGGCCTACTCACTCGGGCAGCATGTCGAAGCGGCTCCACGCGGCGTGGATCGGAGGAGGTACCCGTCGGACCAACGGTCTCTTCGTATCCCCGAGTGGGCCCTATCTGTCTATGATGTGGTGGGTTTGCCCGGGCGCATTCGGGCCTCCCCATATCCGCCCTAGATATGGGCTGGATATGGGGAGTGTTGGCCCGTCCAGGTGTTTGTGCCGGCTATGGGGAGCCTGGTTTTGTGGCCAAAACTAGTTCGAGCACTGACCGGGCAGTCCGCACGGGTGTTTGGGACGGTTATGGGGGTTCTGGTTGTAGATGCTCTGAGGTTGTCTCTGAGAAGGCGCGTCCTGAACCTGGGTACATATGAACCCGTTTTTTTAAAAATGCATTAGAAGCATGTTTTAAAATGTAAAAATAATCAAAACAAAATTTCACGTGTACATGTTCGCAAGATATTTGTGTGGCACAAAGTTCTGCGGAAAAATGTGTTTCTATTTTGTCTTCGCAAAAGGGTCAAAATTTTGTACTTCTAAATAGCGTTCCATGACATATATTTTTTGTATTTTTGTACAGGCCAAAAAAAGTTGTTTTTCCGCAATACTTTCTTTGCCCACATAGAACATGGAGATGTATGCGTGCAACTTTTTTCAGAACTTTTTGACTTTAGAAATGTGTTTTTCGAAGTGGGTTCATACGTACCCAAGTTCATCCACATATTTTCCAGTTCCTCTTGAATACTCACTTTGGAGCATGAGCGAATTATGCCCGTTTTTTAAGTTAAAAAACGTTGATATTTATGGCTTGATTTTTTTTTTCAAAATTTGGTGTACATCCATATGTAGAGGTGTTGTATAACTGTGCAAAAATTTATCAACATAGGTGCTTGTATGTGAGATTTATAAACAAGACACATACACAAAAAAAATGAGCTTGTTATTTTTGTTGATTTTGGGCAGGATTTTTGTCTTTTTTGTACAATGTATAATGTAACATATTATTGTACGGGAATTAACAGGTACTTTGACCACATGCATACATATTCATGTAAAACAGCTCAACTTTCTTTTAAACTTTTAAGCACAATTTTTGAGATGTTTAAAAAGTGTGCTCCAATGCCCCCATGCTTCACAAGTCCGCTCTAGGTTGTCTCCACCCTAGTGAGCAATTTCTTTGCGCTTCAAAAGCAAAAGGATGCACATGGAATTTTTTTGTGAGGTTCGATCTAAGTCGAATTAGACTATCGACATATTATTTCTTTTTAATATTAGTTTTTTCTCAATGTTTTTTGTATTTTTTCCTTAATTCATGTTAATCCATGAATATAATTGTTTACTTTTAATTAAAGATAAAAGATAAAAAATGTAAACATAGTTGTGCAAGACCGAACTACAATTGCACACGTCTGGTGGACATGTAGTTGCTCACAGATGGCAGGCATGCAGTGATGCAAAAAAGATTACTAGCGGTGGTCAGTAAATGCCGCCAGTGACGCTGGAGCGGGATGCGGATATGCTCGCAGTAGTGGCGCCGACCCTCAACACGACTGGATTTGAAGGTAGGAGTGGCTTCATGGCTAATCGCCACAAAGGGAAAATTAATTTGTAGCGTTGAGACTATACAAGTTACGCCACTAGCACATCTCATATGCTATATCCGCGGCGACACCGTCACTTAGAGCAAAGTATTTTAATTAATACTTCATTCATTTCATAATATAGTGTGTATTATTTTTCTAAAGATCATACTTCCTCCAGTTTTGTATACAAGGCCACAAACTCAGATTATAGATACCAATGTAAAATTTAATGTATGCTTTGCAAATCAGCTTTTCTTTTCGTTTACTGTGATCATTAATACAGAGTGGAGGAAATAGATGGCGGTCATTATGACTGCATGCATGCAAGTATTAAACATGTTGCTAGTGCGAGAAAATATTATTAATTTTGCCTCAATTATTGTCGGTGGCCTTGTATAGATGCAAAATATATATTTTATAGTGGCTTTGTATAAGCAAATGGAGGGAGTATATTAAAAAGTGAGCCAAGCTCAGTTGGTTAGGGGAGTGGATGTATGGCCCAGCCACCCAGGTTCAAGTCCTGATTGATAGAATTTGAGTTATTATTCTTTCCAAAACAAAAAAAAATCATTGTAGAAGATTTCCCTACCACATTCGTTTCAAAAAATAAATAAATCAAAGTTCATAATGTCTGATCAGGATTATTGAAATAATATCAACAACAATAATACTAAATAAATATAGGGAAATGATTACCCTCAGCTGACTGATAATCACGACGGATCCGCCGCCACCGTCGCGTGCCATGTGTCGTTTGCATAGAGATAAGTGCAAGCACCTATTTCAGCAACAACGGTGTTGTTGCAAATCTTGGCGACGAGCGACTACAGTAATGTGACGCGGCTTCGTTTTGTTGAAATATAATCCTGCAACAAGCTCTCGGTTGCAAAAAAAAAGTCTGCACAAGACAGTTCTTGCAGATAATTTCTAAAAAGACCTACAACAAGATGTTTGTTGCAAAAAAAATAATTTGCAACAAGACATCTGTTGCAAAAAATTATGCAACAATGTGTCTGTTACAAGAAATTTTTGCAAAAAGGCATGTGTTGCAATGGTGGATGATAGCGCTCGGCCGCTCAATGCGTCAAATCAGACAGTTAGCGCCCGACCAATCTTTTAAAAAATCAGCCGGCAGATGTGTAGCCCTCCCCATAAATATGACATAAAAATATGTCGCCTTATTTCATTATTGTGCCGATAAAGTATTACGTAAGGTAATGCTTAGCGCAATCCGTCATCACTGTCACACTCTCTCAAATTGGAGAGCTCACACACCCAACTGCAGCTATAGCCCCGCGATATCAATCATCTCCACTAGGCAAATGTGTAAGCGCGACCAAACCTTGGTCTCCTGACTGTGACGGGCAAGGAAATGGTCCATCTCCATGCACATTAGCATGCACGTCCCTCTCCATGGGCACAAAATTCCAGCTATATTCCTCCTCCTTCATCTGGTCCATCCACGTTCCACCGTACCTGAAAGGCTAGCTACTTAATTCCTTAATACTTTTCAAAGACTAGCTACGAAAAGTTGCAGCAATAACTATAGCCATGGAAAGTTTTCTTTTATGAAAGCAAAAAGTTTACATGAATTTTAAAGTTACTTAAAAAGAGTTTTCTCGTGCGTTCATGATTAACTATTTCCAATCCCTATTCTCCCAATGGATGAAACAAAATACCGTAAAAATCTTATCTTTTTTATGGACGGGGTAATTTTTAATCTCCACCTTTAATCTGCATCAAAATATGTAAACTTTTCTAGGGGAGGGTGTACCAAAACAAAGCTCTTTATTTATTTGTTCAGAGATCTATTTTGGATGTTTATCTAGCAACGATAGTTGGACCCGCCATTCGTAATTTATGGCCAATGTCTATCATTATACGCCAGGACCCACCCATTCCTGGAAACCTCACATTCGAAGAGTAAATGGCCAATTTAGACTCCCAGTTGTACATGTCCGCAAGGTAGTTATGTTGTCTCTCGAATACTAACTTTGGACCGCGGGCACATTATGCCTATTTTTTTAAGTTCTAAAAAGTTGATTTTATGGCTTGAAATTTTTCAATTTTTTGTGTATACGTGCATGTATAGAAGTGCATTATAACTGTGCAAAAATTCATCAATATATGTTCTTCTATGTGATATGAAAAGGACAAATACAAGAAAAATCTTATTTTTTTGTTGATTTTGTGTTGGATTTTTGTCCTTTTTGTACATGGTTGAGGGACAGTTGAGTTATTTAAAAACAATTACAACGAAGTTGGTTTGTCAATGACTTTTGCAAAGTATTTGTCCACACATAATAACAACAAATAAATAAACTATAGTAATTATACATGCATATTGTAGCCATAGGAGGTAATCTACGCACTTTTTTACCATGTGTTATGTTCTTCTGCATTTCGCGAGGTTTCACCATGTGTTCTAAGTGTTGGGTATACTGGTTGCACAACAAATCCGGATGCATACAACACTTTTTGGATTGGGATAGGTTTTCCTTATGTTGGATGGGCAGCAAGAAGAGATGGTGAGAGACGGTGGTTGCACAGTTGGTATTTGGAGGAAAGCCATAAGTCCATAATATTTGACATGACAATTCATATTACAGGACATACTGGGAAGTTGATCTGCTTTTGTCTACTCAAGTTGTTATCTTCTCTATTATTGATTATTGCAGTTTATCTGACTGTCATAACCGCCAATCCATGTGAGACTAAGCCACTATTCCTGTGTGATATTTTTATGGCAATACTAACCGAATCAAATAATAACAAAGTGTCACAGAAAAACTCTAGCTATCAATCTCAAATAAATAATGTTGAAATGGAGACAACATTTTATTTTGGATATGTAGTTAGTTTAATTGAACCTACCATTTCATGGTTATCTATACTCATGAAACTTGGTTAATGTCGTAGTACGATCCAAACATACTGAATATGGGTCAGAACCAGACTCTTCAAACATCCATGTGTTGGTTTTTCAGAAAAAAAGCCATTTTGCTAACAAAATTTCCTCATGGCCCAGGGCATAATGTACTAAGTGGAAGACCTAATTTTATTGAGTAATTAAAAATATATATCAAATAAAATAAATTGAAAACAAACAAACAATAAAGATCGAAGATAAAACTAAAAGTTACATCAAAATCATTCAAAGCCATCGTCTTTTGCTTCACCTTTTGCTTCTCAACGTTCCACCATTGATCCAATGAAGAATTGCACAAGTACAAAATCAGACAAGTTACCTTGAACATTTTGAGAAGCCATATGAACCATCCGTCCAAAGAGCTGACAATGTGAGGTCAATGAATGCACTATGAAGAAGACATTTTAAGGAAGTTATTTTTTCAGGGGATTTTAAGGAAGTTGTTGAAGCACTGCTTAGTCGCCTTAAAATCGAGGAAGATGACCAGGAACACGAAACAAGATAATTACCAAACAAATCACACTTAAATCCATCGTCGCCACCACCACCGTGCAAAGCACAGAAGCGTCAAACAACAATATGTCGGTTTAGTGAGTGGTTATTTTGCAGGACCAAAACGTTAAAGACTCCTTGCTGTTGTCCACGTCGACTGCGATGATCACAACACGACGTGAATAAAGACATGTGACTTTAATGCCATATGACCCCCAACCTCCAACATTGAGATGTCATCGCTGAGAGCACCCAAACCTAACAACTTGGAGTACCTAGAAGATTAATCAAACCTTTGTTATAACTTTTTCTTGCCTTCCAGCCAAATTAATATACCACCAGAGAGCTAAGAGAAATCGCCGAAATCACACCCCTAGCTGCCTTGTGGCTAAGTTTTTTTGGGGTTCGCCGCTCATCAACGCAATAAGAATAACTGTTATATGTTTGATGACCACCACTCGACCAGGCGTAAATCATGGTTTCTTCTTCCATAGGGAGATATAATCTTCCTCCATGTTTTCACTGTTGATCATATCAAATTTGCCGGACCATAGGATACAAAATGAAGTACACATGGGCCTCGTGCAACGACTCAAATATACTGCGAAATCTAAGTCACCCGAGATTTTCCTACATCTAGGTCGACGCTCTACGTCATCCGATGTTTTCAAGTTACAATTTCCGCATGCATGGGCAGTGCAAACCAAGATTAAATCATAATATTAGACAGCTAGAGCCATGGACTTAAACATAAGAAGAAATAATAAAACATAAACATAGATGAACCTTATTTACGACAGTTCCGAATACCTAGTTTGGATATGTTAGCTAGGAAAACAGACCGAGGCACTGCCCCGGTTGGGGTAGCGGTGGGGATAGCGTGCTACCTAGTGTTCATGCTCCAAAAGCAATTTTCGAACTTTGCTTCTTTGGTAAATCACAGGCTTTGATGAGAAGATGGAGTGGAAAGACTTTGAAGACGAGTATGCATTTCTTATTTCTTGTTTGTGTTTTTCAGTGTATTTTTCTGCATTACCTCCACCCTAAATTAGTTGTCTTAGTTACATACGTATCTAGACAAATCTAAAACAAATAATTCGGGGCGGAGGGAGTATTACATAATGTTTCTCAGATCTCTATAACAAAATATCGTGAGTGTTTCTTCTCATAACAAATGCAAGGGGATTTTTTTTCTCTGAAAGGATGATTATATCATTTTTTATGTCCACTCGCAAAAAAAAGCCTCAAGTCAACTACCCACACCACACACGAGCGTCCTCATTACAGAGAACTCTCTTTGGCAAATAACACGGCTACATATATAGCGTACTACTCGATTCAAGAATTGTCTGAATTCAACACCATGGCGCACCAGCTTGGCGACAGGTAGATGTTATTATCCATCCAATAAAGGAACATAAACAATTGGCAGTTTCACCTCATCTACCACCTTCTCCGCTAAGGTTGTCTTGAACACTTCTTGATAAGAAATTTGAGTATCTTCTGATGCCAGTTGCTCGCTGATGCTGATGCTCTGCACGAGCAGCATGTCGTGACACTGCATGTTGGGTGGTGCCGCCCCCTGCGGACGCAGCGTCACGATGACATAACACTTGGAGCACGGAGGCATTGTGCCAATGCTGGGCTGTGCGCGGTACTTGTTCTTGTTGACCTTTATGTTGAACGCGAGGAAACCATCCGTCTTGTTGGTGAGCTGCAGGCAGCACGACACCTCCTTCCTCGGCTCGAAGAGGAAGCGCAACTCGAACGCTGGGTCCACCGCCACATCATTGGTGGCACAACTTCTCTGCAAGGAAAGAACCAATTAGTGTGGCAAATCATAAAAAAATGCATTAATAGAAAACAAACTGTATAGATTGCCTATTTCATAAGCCGGAGTGCTACTAGTGTAGAAAAGCAGAATGCAAAATACAGAACAAAGAATAAATAGATAGGGTGCAAGGGAATAAATAGAGAGGGTGCATCTTCGGGCTTTGTCCATCCCTTCAGAATAGTCACTTGTACATACATACCTTCAGAATTAGGTCTTTTGACCGATCAAAAGGTAGTGCAATTTTATTGGTCTCAACCTCCAGTTCCTCCAGTTCATGAACAATTTTCTCTATATTAGGTCTTTCTTTTCGATCCTTGCATATACATCGCAATGCTATCTCAATGCATCTGCGCACTTGAAGGATGTATATCTCGTGAGATGAATACCCTGACACTGCCTGCATCTTCTCCTTCCAAGTTTTACTTACCTGGATTCGAAAAATGAGCATGCAAAGTATATTAGAAAGTGGTACATAGTGTGCAAGCACGAATAAGGAGTGCATATAGCACAACATGTAAAAGGCCTATGCTCATGTTTGTTGTATGAATCGAGAACTTTTCTCACAAGCTCAATGAACTCTTTTGGGGACATTTCAAAACAGCTGACATGGCCTGTATTCCCAGCCATCATTTTTATAATTATGACCCCCAGACTGAACACATCAAACTTCTCAGATATGAATCCATTGTTTATGTACTCTGGTGGCATGTACCCACTGCATGATATCATATGCATCACGGATATGGTTAGTGCAATACAAATAGAACTTCAATCTAGAGAAATACGTAAGCATAAATTGCGGGCTTAAAACATGCATCAACTTACTATGTTCCTTTTTTCACCTCTGCTTTATATGTTATTGTGGAAGAAACAAGCTTGGATAAACCAAGATCTGCAATTTTGGGAGCCATGCTATTATCTAGCAATATGTTAGCAGGTTTCATGTCCAGATGGAAAATATGTTTTTTCTGCATGTGAAGATGATTTAAACCCTCACATGTCCCTTTAATAATTTCATAACATGTTGTCCAATCAAGTTCACAAGGTTTATCTGCAATTACAGGAAAATAGAGAGGCTTATTTGTGGGGCATATGTTACACATGTAAAGATGCGGAATCGTTTATATATCTTGGAAAACTACTAATTTAGCTAATTTTAGATCAGATTTACCTCCAATATATTTCTCAAGGCTTCCACGCTGCATATATTCGAAGCAAAGAACTCGCTCCATAGCTTTAGCACGAATTAGGTCCCCATTGTGCTCAACGAATTTTTCTTGTGATTCATAGCAGTAACCAATTAACCTTACAACGTTTTTGTGAAAGATCTTTGTAAAATTACGGAATTCATTATCGAATTCCTTATCATCAAGTCCTTGCAAGGCATGAAGCCTCTTCACAGCAATCTCTTCCCCGTTATGCACCGCCTGTATGATCACTTGTTAGCGTTGTCGAACTTAGCTAGCTGGTAATGGTAACATTAATTTGACAACTATGTAGATATAGAAAAATTATTATAAAAAGTATTCATTACCCTGTAAACAGCTCCATATGCACCGCTCCCAACTTCTTGGTTCTTCGAAAAATTGTTTGTAATACTCTTAATCAAATGGAGCTCAAAGTCCATGGCTCTCCTTTGCACCAGCCAGGCATATGTGACGATCTTCTTCCTGAAACAGAATCACAGAAATAATCTTCCAATATGGACAGAAAATATCCTTTGTCCACACTCATGATATACTTTGGTAGAAAGAAGAACTAATGAATGAAGCAAAGATTGGGTAACACTAACCTGGAGAAAGATGGAAGGGATAATCGTGTTGTTTTCTCCTTGCCGATGAGGAACCCATCCAGCAGCAGCAACCTTTAAATCCGGCGATGAGGAGGTGATGAGATGTTGGTTGGCCTAAAAGAAAAAAATAAGTCATTAATGTGACGTTGACTCTCCAAGTCACCATTGGAGGAAGCAATGTGCCGACATTAAGAAGACTAGGTACACTCGAAGACCGTTCAAATCAATAGTTAGATATACCCTACTTAGTACCAATTATTGATATTCTTCTCTTCTTAGGTAAAAACGTTACTTTACCCGTTAACCTGCTTTTGTTCCCCAGATTCTCTGGCAACCTATTCGTTAATTTATGTGATAGCTAGTATGGTGGTTGATGCCCAAACAATTGTGTGGACGGCAGATCCAACTGAGTTCTTAGTTGATGTACTGGCTGATGATGTATCTTTTTTCCCCAAATCAATATAATCCGTCATGATGTCATTCCCTCAAAAAAAAGTAAGCAATTTACGTATTGGAATCCACATCTAATAGTTAATTGAACTTATCATCATTTATCTTCTTGACTTTCATGTCTAAACGATAATGACTTTCGATGTTAGAAATTCTGAGTTAAATTCACGATTAATTTTCTTCATATAGTTTTTTGCTTGCCCCTAGTTCGCGTTCTTTTATTTTACTCATCCGTAAAAAGTGCCTTGGCTATAACATAATATGCAATCATTTACTCTAATTATTTTTCTTATTTAAAAAATTTCACCACTTCCTCAAAACTTTCATTGTCAACTCCGGTCCATCTTGGTACCGGTACACTCAGTCCCCAACATGGGCTCGTCAACATTGATTCAACACCCTTTTCACACTCATCTGGCTGCCAATGTCTTGCTCTGCCGTCGTATCCCGTGTTTACCATAGTTCCGCTATGGTTCTATTGAGAAACTGCACAAGTACAAAATCACACGTTACCTTGAAGGTTTTGAAAAGTCATATAAACCATCCATACAAATAGGTGAGAATGTGAGTTTGCTGAACGAGCGTTGCTATGCACATGACGACATGTCCACAATCTATGAACGATGTTGCTAATCAAGCCGTTGGTGTAGAATGCAAACTTGAGTGCATCTTCAGATTTTGCATCGTCCCTGAATCGGCCACGCATCTATCGTGTGCCAAGTAGTTTCGTTGCTGAACGCACTATGACGAAAACATTTCAAGGCAGTTGTTGAACCGCTGTTTAGTAATCTTACACACTGCATTAGCCAGGTTCCACCTACGCCTCGGGACAGCCTTGTAGATATAGAGGAAATATCAGGTGATACGGGAGCTGATGTGCTACCATGCTATGATGCGAGCTCAACCATTGGATCCAACATCCAAGTGTCATCTTCATGGGCTTCCTCCTCGCCCCACCCGCCCACCCATCCATCGCTCGCGGCGGCGGCGGCGATTCACCACGTCGGCCGGAAGCGAGCGCTCCTACGTTGCCTACGCGACCCCGGCCGCAGTCCTGGCGGACTTCTCGCGCGGATCCGGCCCATCCGGGAGTGGGAGGAGCTAGACGGAGGGCGGGGCGTGGAGGAAGGCCCATGATTTTCAATTTCAGTTTCGAGACAATTTCAGCACCAACCAAAATCACTTAAATTCAGTGAAATTCAGTGATTTCAGTTTGCATTTCAGCCAAAGGTCCGAAATATTCACTTGAATTTAATTAAATATTTAAAAAATTCAAAAAAATGAAAAATATTTGATTTGTTGTGTACTACTGAAATTCCTGAAATATTTAGGCCGAAATGTAATATTTCAGTGTCTACATTTTGGGAATCCAGTGGTAGTGAACTAGTGGACTACTGACCTCATGAGTGATCAGGGTTGTGTGGGATGTGTCAAACAATTAGGCATGGTCTCTGCCTTCAAATTTTGGGTCAAGCGCATGTCAGCTATGAAATAAGTAGCATGTGGTGCCTCTGTCTTCTGATTTTATACAGACTGCAGACCGCTGAATTATTCGCCCGGCTGGTTTGGCTTTGGTAAAAAGAGGCGTGGGCAAACCTAGCCTTGGTGATCCTGAGACGGGCATGGGCGGATGGTTCATAACGATGTGTGTCTGACTTCTGAGGCCTCAATTCCATATTAGGCGGCACAAATTAACCCAAATTAACCATAGCTTAGCAGGTACTCCCATCGCTAAGCTATGGTTAATTTGGAAGTAATTAATAACAACACATGCTGGAGTTGAGTTCCGGGAAGCCCTACACCCATCGCTACCAATCCTCCTCCCATGGCCTTTAAAAAAATTGGTTTGCCTTTGCTTGATGATCTTTAGGCTACATTAGTCAGGATGTTCCTACAAGAACCGTGGTGTAATGTAATGTTGGTAAGAAGCAACCAATCGTACTTTGTACCATGGTGCAATGAACTCGTCGTCGGTCCAGTAACTGTTTACAGGATCCCAAACTAGGAGCTGGTAGTGTTGCCGTAGTATCCCCTGAACCGCAGAGTGGTTGTACTCGGGGTTAGACTTCATCGTAAACTTGGCAGTGGCTGAGAGGCCCCCGTGAGTAATGAAAATCTCCTTTACCCCCGCCAAAAAGAAAGGACGAGTGCAAGGCCGTCGTGGGTTTTAAGAGGTCATAGCAGTTGAGCGGCACGCGGAAGCTCCTCGGGCAGTTTGTGTGGGAGGCTGGGAGGGCAAGGACGAACCTTGTAGCTTCCTGGAGGGATGACGCCCATGTGAAGTACGTCCTGAGCAACATCAAGCATGACAGAGACAGGGTGTGATTGTGTCGAGACGACTGTGTTAGAATATGTATAGACTAGAGATAGACTAGGATTTTACATATCATCTTGTGCTTTAAGTCATGGGCTTCTTGCCTCCAAGTCTAGTACACTTATATAATCCCCATGAGGATTAGATCAATAAAAAAAATACAATATTCATCCATCCTATAATTTCTACATGGTATTGGAGCGGTTAGTCTTATGACGCCGATCCTAGATCCTTCACCACTTCCGCAGCGCGTCGCCTCCGGGGAGATTAATCTTTTCTCCGGGGGGCGCGGCACCCGATCAATCAAAGATTAGATCGGTTCTTTAGAATAGTTCATATAGCTTCAAATCTTGAATCTAGATTGATTTTCCTTAGCCACCAATAAAAACGATGACCCTTCAATTCTCATGAGGAAAATCTCAGCAGGAATCGGTGTTCCAAACGACGGGCACGCATCAACAACCTCCCACGGCAAAGTCATTTGGTTAACATTCCATTCGTTTCATTATATAGTGTGTATTATTTTATAAATCAAACACTAAAAAGTGAGACTAGCTCACTTGATTAGGGGAGTGGATGTACGGCCCAGTCAATCAGGTTCAAGTCCTCACGAATGAGGATTTGGGTCTTATTTCTTATTCTTTCCAGTACAATCCTATTGTAGGGATTTCCCCTGCCGCATTCCTTTCCGAAGAAGTCAAAGTTTATAAAGTTTGATCATGATTATTTAGAAAACTGCAACAACAATAATTCTAAATAAATATAATAAAAAAATACGTCCCAGTATATTATCATTGAACATATAAGGTATTATCGTAAGGCAATGCTCAGTGCAATCCGTCGTCACTCTCATACTCTCAAATTGGGGAGCTCACACACCCAACGACAGCTCGCCTCCCAGTATCCATCGTCTCAACTTTGCAATGTGTAAGCGCGCCCAAACCTTGGTCTCCGGACGCGCAAGGAAATGGTCCATCTCCATGCACATTAGGATGCACGTCCCTCTCCATGGACGCAGAATTCCAGCTATATTCCTGCTTATTCATCTGGTCCATCCACGTTGCACCGTACCTGAAAGGTTACCTAGTTAGCTCCTTAATACTTTTCAAAGACTAGCTACGAAAAGTTGCAGCAATAACAATAGCCATGGGCAAACCAACCCACCAGAGATCATGTTCTAAACTTATTTTGGTGCTCGCATTTTTCTGCATTTATTTCATACCTTTTGATTATGTGCGTTTAGTGGGAGGAGACGTTTCCGTCGACCACGAGGCCATCTGTGGTGACTTTGTCAATTCCGTTAGAAAACAGAAAATCTACACAAATCTTGAAGTTACTTAAAATGAGTTTTCAGGTACATTCACAATAAACTAATTGTGATCCCTATTCTCCCAATGGATTAAACAAGAGGTCATAAAAATCTAATCATTTTGATTGGAGGGGTCACTAGTAGAAAAAGGGTCATTTGTCCCGGTTCGTAAGGCCCATTTGTCCCGGTTGTTGAACCGGGACTAAAAGGGTCGTTACTAAAGCCCTAGGCCTTTAGTCCCGGTTCTTACACGAACCGGGACAGAGGGCCTCCACGTCGCCGGTGCGGCGAGCCCAGGCGGGAGGCCCTTTGGTCCCGGTTGGTGGCACCAACCGGGACCAATAGGCATCCACGCGTCAGCAGCTGGCAGGAGCTGAGTTTTTTTTGAAAGGGGTGGGTTTAGGCGGTTTTGGGGGGTTAATTTAGGTGTTTCATATATTGTGTTGGTTAGCTAATTAATAGAGAGAAGTGTCCTCTCTTATCTCCGTGCTTGGTCGACGCTACGTACTATACGTATAGAGAGGACTCGACACGCTAGCTAGTAAGCAAAAATGAAGGAAACAGAAGATCGTCATGAACATATGCATACAAAGAGAAGTGATATCGACCACCTCTCCTTCTCCGAGAGATTGGTCGAACAACAAGTTCTCGTATATCTATCCTACGCTACTGGCTACATATATACAATATAATTATCTCTTACAATATAATCTCCTAATTATATATGAACTCAGGGTCCACATGGTATTCTCCGTCTTTATTGATCACGTGTTCAAGAAAGAATACCGCCAATTCCTCTTGAATTGCTCGCAAACGATCTGGTGGTAGGAGTTCATTCCGCATCCGAAACATCTAATTTGAAGAAGGGGGTCAATACATATATATGAATAAATGAAACTCAACAAAAATGATGGTAATAAAATAAAATTGTGAATATTATTATTTACACACTTCATATTGTTTGTCAGAGTAGCCCCGCTCATAGGTCGTGTAGCGGATGGACTCGCAAACGTAGTATCCACCGTAATTATTCCCGGCTTCCTGCCACAACCACTTTACAAAAAATAGAGGTCAATCAAACTGATAAGCAAGCATGCTATAAATGGTATTGATGAAACTAGCGCTTGAATCACTAGGAGATACGCGGAACATGCTAGTAGTACTTACTTTCGGGTGTTTAAATTGCAGCTTCTTCGGCAGTCCCGGAGCTTTTGAGGTGAATTTTTTCCAAACCCTGTCAGACAAAGAAAACAATTACTTGATATCAGGAAATGAACAAAGTTGCCGATATGGTGCGATAATGATCGATTTAACTTACTTCTCGAGCATTTCAGTCATGTCCGCATACTCCTGGGGATCTTTTCGTCTCGAGTCTAAGACGGTTACTAGTCCCTGCTCAAGCTTAATCTCTAGGAGAATATAGTGGAACCTGCGCGTGCATGCATAACTCATCAATTACATTACTATAATCTCGACTAATAAGGGAAACCGAATATGCACAAGACAGTAACACTCACTTGAAGTTGTAAGGAAAGAGTATTATAGCTTTGTTTTGATTTAATACCAACGATCGTAGCAAGTTAGCCTCGGTATCTTTGGCCTGAAATTCAACCGTATATGCTCGTGAGAGCCATGTGTGCCACTGGCCGCCGTCCTATGGGAGCTATGGGCGCCGGGTGTCGGTGGCTCATGGGAGCAATGGCCGCACTGGTCCCTGCCACGTGGGAGCTATGGGCATCAGGTGCCGATGGCTCGTGGGAGCCATGGGCGCGCTGGTCGCCGCCACGTGGGAGCTATGGGCGTCGGGTGCCGGTGGCTTGTGGGAGCTATGGGCGCGCTGGTCGCCGCCACGTGGGAGCTATGGGCGTCGGGTGCCGGTGGCTTGTGGGAGCCATGGGCGCGCTGGTCGCCGCCGGGTGGATGCTATGGGCGCCGGGCACCGCGGCAATATGGAAGCTACGCGTTGGAGCCGTGGGCGCCGGTTGTTGGGATTGCGGGTCGTGGGCAAATCCACAAATGGAGATGGCGGCTCTAGGTGATGTGCGTGAAGCCTCGAGCGCATCGAGATAAGCTGCGGCTGCTGCATGGGTGCTGTGTGCATGGGTAGACAAAAAGGCTGGGAAAGCTTCATGGATGGCATATTGGGATTTAGCTTTTTCTGAATTTAGGTTTAGTTTTGTTGGCCTGTAATATAATATTCGTTTAATTCGGTGTACGTCATCGAAGCAATTTCGGTTTTTGATGTTTGCTAACTGAGCAAACCAGCGAACATTCGGCCCTTGTCTTTTTTTGGCTTTGCTTACGATTTTTTCGGCTTCGGTCTTCGATTCTCGGTTTTTTGCCCACTCCTATCCTCCTCTGCCTTCCCACACACATGCTCTCCCTCCCCTGTGCCTCGGGTGCCTCATACGTGCCTCCAAGGACAATGTTGACATTAGTCAACCCTTTTTGATTTGTGGTTCTGTTGTGTGCTTCCTCTTGCCACTCAACTATTATGACCTCTTCCTCGACTGCCACCATGGCCTTGCCCTCGTCCTCAATCGGCAACACTACAACATGTTGGTTTGTGGTTTGGGATTTTGTAACCAAGACCACCACTTTGTTAATTGCACCATAATACAAAGTATGATCAGTGTCTTGTTAGTTGTTACAAACAATACATTGCACCATGGTTATCAAACGAAGGCAAAACAAATCTTTTAGAGGGCCACAGCGCTCAAGTTTGCTCAAAATATAATTTGATGGAATGATTGACTTGCCATGCACGAAGATAAGTTTTTTGAACTATATTAACAAGTGTATTTGGTAATAAATAAAAATAAGATAAACAAAGAAAATAATTATAAAAATACTAATACTCTACTTCGAATCACAATATCACTTATGAGAATTAAGCAACATGACCTAAATAAAAAGAGGTGTGGGCAAACCTAGCCTTGGTGATCCGGAGACGGCTATGGGCGGAGGGTTGATAGTGATGTGTGTATCGCTTCTGGGCCCTCAATTCCACATTAGGCAGCACAAATTAACCATGGGTTCGGGAAGCCTTACACCCACTACTACCAACCCTCCTCCCATGGCTGACTCCGCATTGCCCAGGTTAGTTTTGCCAATTTCTCTCTTTATTCAGGTCATGTTGCTTGCTTCTTATCAAAAAACGAGATGGTGACTTCAAGTATTGTAGTAGTACGTTATAATTCTTTCTTTTACCTTTTTTATTTGTTACTTGAATTTATTAGTTAATTAATATACTTCATTGAACCAATCGTATTACACGCCAATATTTCATTAGATTAGATTTTGTGCAAACTTGAGCCTAGTAGCCCTTTAAATTTTTTTGCTTTGCCTTTGTTTGATGATCTTTAGGCTACATTAGTCAGTTGCGATGTTCCTACAAGATCTGTGGTGTAATGTAATGTTGGTAAGAAGAAGCTGATCGTACTTTGTACCATGGTGCAATGAACTCGGTTGTCGGTCCAGCAACTGTTTACAGGATCCCAAACTAGGAGCTGGTAGTGTTACCGGTTGAGGACGTGTGCGAGGCCGTTGTGGGTTATAAGGAAGAGGTTATAGCAGTCAAGCAGCACGCGGAAGCTCCTCGAGCAGTTTGTGTGGGAGGCTGGGAGCACAACAGGGTAGGGCGGGTATGCCGTCAACGCGAAGTACGTCATGAGCAACATCAAGCATGACAGAGACACGGTGCGATTGTGATGAGATGACTGAGCACAGGAGGTTCATTCTAGTACCACCGCACCCTCACCTCCCAGGCTGATTTGGACCACTGGTTGTGCATCACTTATGCAACATTACTAACTTGTGTATCCGCGACAACTTCTTGTACTAACTGTGTAATATTACTCTAATATCACCCTCGCCTAATCAGGATGACTGCTGTGTGGGAGCTCACTGCTAACAAAATCTACACCGCAAGTCGATGTATAGAGCTCTGACTTACACGGGCATCATATTTCCCTTTAAAAAGCAGGATAATTCACCTTGCAAGTCATTCCGGATAGAGTATGGTACGGGCAATTGGCATTGCCCCTTCTCTGAGCACATTGAAACTGTCGGCCACCTATTTTCTTAGCTGCCCATTTGTGTGGTTTGCTCTGTTCATCCTTGGTGGCTTGGGCTCTGTTTTGGCGACCTGAGTTTTGAAGTTAAACTTGTGCAACAACCCGGTGAGCAGGATGCCATGCATGAAATGCTCCTTTTTTTTTCTTGCAGCACCAGCGGCTCTTTGGGGGGAGGAAGCTGCTGGAGGTTGATCTTGACTTGATCGTAGCCAAGATGGTGGAGCTGGGGAAGTGGTGTTGTGCTGCCCTGTGCCCCTGTGTCCGTTTTGGTTTAATATCGTTTGCCACTTTTTAGGTGTCCCCTGGACTATGTAATGGATTCTGCATTCTGCGGCTGGTGCTGCCTAGATTGATTCTATGTTCTTTAGCTCTACCTGGAAGCAGCTAATAGTGTCAACAAAAAGTTTGGCTGCACCTAGGATGTAGTGGAAATCTGATTGCTTGATATCTCATGGAAGCACCGAATGGTGCCACGAACCATTTTGGAATGGATGCCACGCCGAGTGATTTTGTAATCGCAATGCAAACCAGGTGGTTGACTGCTTCGCAAGGCCTGCCTTCTTGACTTCCGTTTGGGATACTAATCCCGTAGACTTTATTTCTTCACATCTTCCGTTTGAGAATGCTATTCCTGTCCAAAAAAATACTCCTAACAGCAGGTAGAGCGCAAATTTAGTGATAAAATCTACCTCCATGTTAGCCCTCCTCCCTCTTCTGTTCCTCCCTTGTTTGCAAGTGTTGGCAGGGCCTCGTCAGGCGCCGCCTCTTCCGCGGTTGCCATGACAACCTACCCCCTCCTCAGCGTCTTCTCTGATGAGACAGATATGAGCCACCCCTTCTTCATGCCCTACATCAACACCCCGCATCCTCCTCAGCATCTTGTAATTTTCCTCTGCGCTGCACCTGCACTTGTATGGCGGCTCTGTATTTGGGGAATCCAGTGGTAGTGAACATGGTCTACTGACCTCATGATTGTGTGGGATGTGTCTTAGCCTCGCGCAGTTGTTTACAATAGAAAATAGAACAAACAGCAACATTATTGTATTTGTAAGTTGTAACCATATGCGGTGCGTGTGTAGTGTGGGTCTTGCGGATCGGTGTTGGCTTAGCCTGACGATCTCGCAATTTTCGGATGCTATGTCTTTTGGCATTGCGCCTTGGGCTGGGCTGACTCATGCTTTTGTTGCCATTTTACCAAAAAAAAAGGAATGGTCCACAAGGATCATGTGCTAGTGTGGTATATGGGCTTGGCCCATCTAGACCTGGCCCAAGATATCTTATTAGCCGAATGAAATGAGAGGAGTCAACTAGAACCCTGAATCATACACAAAAGTCCTCCATGGTGCCTCTGCTATATGATGACCTCCTGGGGAGACCCTCCTCTGCCTTCCTCCGCACATGCTCTCCCTCTTCTGCGCCTCCTTTGCCTTTTCCGTGCCCGCCACAGACAATGTTGACATGAGTCTGCCTTTTTCGCACCAACCTAGACTCGTTGTGTGCTTCCTCTTGCCACTCGACTATTATGACCGCTTCCTCCACTGCCGCCATGGCTTCGCCCTAGTCCTCAATCGTCAACACTACAACCTGTAGGTTTGGAGTTTGGGATCATGTAACCAGAGACCACCGCTTTGTTAATTGCACCATATTACAAAGTATTGTCGGTGTCTTGTTAGTTGTTGCCAACCATACATTGCACCATGGTCCTTGTAGCAACATCACTTTGACTAGTGTAGCCTAAAGGTTATCACACAAAGGCAAAACAAATCTTTTAGAGGTCCTGAACGCTCAAGTTTGCACAAAATATAATTTGATGGAATGATTGATGTGCCAGGCATGAAGATAAGTTTGTTGAACTATATTATCAAATGTATTTGGTAATAAATAATAATAAGGTAAACAAAGAAAATAATTATAAACATACTAATATTGTACCTCGAATTATCTCATTTATGAGAATTATGCAACATGACCTAAATAAAAAGAGGTGTGGGCAAACCTAACCTTGGTGATCCGGAGACGGTCATGGGACAGAGGTTGATGGCGATGTGTGTATGACTTTTAGGGCCCACCGACGCGAGCTGGTGGAGGTGGCATGCTTAGGTACCTTCATTGCGACCGCTAAAAAGTAAGGCCACTACTACACATCGGCCGACGGACCAGGGGTTTGGCCCGTCGCTTTCGAACAGTCAGATGTAAGTGCTGGTGGCCATCAGATTTGTCTTATCCCTTCGCACAAAGTCAACTCTCTCCTCAACGCGCGCACTCCTCGCTAAAAAGTGTTCATGATCTTAAAAAATGTTTGAAAATCTGTAAAAATGTTCATGATTTCAGATATGTTCACAAGTTTAAAAAAAGTTCATGATTTTAAAAATTGTTCATGATTTCAGAAAATGAGAGTGATAATGTATCTTGGTGATGCAGCAAAATGTGGTCAAGATTATTGAAAAATATGATTTTTTTTTCTCCCATCGCAACGCACGGACGGTTTTGCTAGTTAGAACGTAAATAAGGGGAAGGGGTGTGTGCCATGTACTGAATTGCCTTTAAATGGTACATAAGGCGGCAAATAGGTGTTGGCTTGCTGGGTGCGGTTGGATTAGAGAAGAGAAGAAGAAAGAGGAAGAAGCAAATGGTCCCAGCCCAATGACAAGGGGGAGTAGGGGCAGTAACCGGCACCCTAAAGTGCCAAATAGGAAGCGGCTTCGATTGTGTACCTCACTTTCAGTCCATTTCACCCTTTTTGCCTCGCTTCTAGCGCAAGCAACAAAACTGGCTCGGCTGCAGCGGCCATTTAGAATGACCCATCGAGCAGGAACAAGTTTTATGATAATTTTTTTAAAATATTTCCAATTTTAAATAATAAAATTGAAAAAAATTGGCCATGTGTGCTTAAAATATATAATTTTGTATTTCTTAAAATGTATGTGTATTTAAAAATATATATTATTATATTTCAAAAGATTCATTCATGTGTCGCAAAAAGTTATTCATGTACTATTCGGCATGAATTGTAAGCTATATCAAAAATAAGAAAAAAAAACCATGTGGATATTACAAGAATCATGTCTTTATTTGGAATTTGTTCTTATATGTGACAGAAATGGTTGGTAGAACTTAAAACAAAATGATGTTTGTGTATTGAAAAAATTGTTCAAGTTCATCTGAACAAGTGTTCATGTGCTTACAAGAAAAAAAAATCTAAATATAAGAAAATACAAGTAGAACATAATGCTTTTGGTTTAACAGTAAGAAATTTACGTGATTTGAGACTAACATGAATGTATGTTTGCCAAGCTGGGCTTATTACATATCAAATCCCTGAATAGCATGGCCACAAATGACATGAGCACAGCTAATTGCTCCTGAACTCCATGCCCTCCACGATGAGTCCTCTCTTCTCCACGGCGACGTTCTCCTCACGGAGATCCACGATCACCCCCTTCTCTTGTCGCATCTCGTCATCATTTGTGAACTCCGCCAGCTTAAGCTCCAACCAGCCATCGCTCCTCGGGACAGGGTAGGTAACATCGCTGTCCGATGCGCACGCTTCCTGGCCGAGGCTAACCTTGCTGGTGGCGACGGTATGCTCCCCGTGGAGCCTAAGCGACGACGTCTGCACGAAACCTCTCAAGCCACAGGAGCTGCTCGCCAGCTTGTACACTAGGTAAACGGTGTAGCTTGCACCGGCGCAAAGGTCTGCTGGTGAGACCTCTCCGCTGATCGCGAGGAAGTACACACTCAGGAGCTCCGCATACTTGGCAAACCTTGTCACGGAACAAAACAAAATCAAGCCCGGGAACTGGAAACTGTTGATCTGAATACGGTCGTTGAGAGCATTTCTCTGGTTTGAATGTTTGGTGAGCAAACCTGGAATCTGGGAGGGATATCCATCTCCAGTGACGGGGCTTGTTGTTGGCAATCAGCAACGATTCCGATTGAAGCATCTTGGACGTGCGGCCGGTTTCTCCCTCCAATGATGGCTCGGCCTGCACCATTGACTCCATGCCTGTGATTGATGCCTGCTGGGATACAAAAACAGCTTCTCACTTAACTTGAACTAAGAGACCATACCTCCAACAAGTAAGGGCAATGACGACACACGTCTACGTTTATGATAATGGAGAAGTCACATGTTTTCGCGAAATGAAATTGGAATGATCATATACCGGCTGTACCGATACCGGTAAGGAAGAAGTGTCAACACCAAGGGAACCGAGGATATCCTGTGTAACAGGTCTACTCTCTGGTTCATGTTGTCTGCACCTTTTTGATATGTCGATGCATGCTCTCACTTGTTCCAGTTGTGTGTGCTTCTCAGATGCATCGAGCTGGTCCAACCTTCCACTCCACTTGCCCAGCTACATTTTTATTAGCAAAACAGTGTGGGGGTAAACTTGCCGTCAAGATAAACTTTGACTCCACTCGCCCAAATACATAGCCCCATCCCCCCCCCCCCCCCCCCCCCCCCCCCAAAAAATTCCCAATCCTAGAAGGGGCCGTACACCAAGGGCACCTTATTTGGGTGCCCTCTACGTCCACCCTTTGCGCTAATCATAATTATGTATCAACCCATAAAAAAATTGGAATTAACATGTTCAAGAATTAGGGTGTTCGTATGCTATTATTTGCCAATTAATTAATGATAGTGTAATTTGTACTAATCATAGCATCTGTTAAATATTTGTTGATTTAGAGCGAATATTTTCTGATTAGGCAGCTAGCTAGTAATTATGTTGGTGGTCGGTATTCAGATGTGGGCCAATATAATTAGCAAGCTAAACATGTTACGTACTTATGTCGATGTATACAGTTAGTTAGACAAAATTAATAAAATATAGGACAGTGGAACATGGGGTCTAGAAATATCACACGAGTGTAACTCTCTGGCCCGGCCCCCGCGTCGCTCCCGCAGGGGCGACTCGGGCGGTGATAACCTAGCCCGCCGCCAGCCTCCCCTCCCCCACTCTCCTCTCCCTCGCCACCACCGGAGGGGGTCGCCGGAGTGCTGCGCGTCCGCCCGGGAAGGGTGGTGGCGAGGATCTGTTCCGCCCTGTCTCGTGCAGGGGGCTTTGGAGCCGAGGCGGCGGCGGCCTCGGGTGGTGGAGCGACGGCGACCTCAGCAAGCGGCCGTCGCTAGTGCTGGCCGTCCTCCTTGGCCGCGCGGGTGGCAAGGCGGCGGCGGGTGGTGGCTGTGGGGCGCGGTGGCCGCGGGGGCGCCCGTCCCGGATCTGACGCCTCCGTCTCCAACCCTTTCGGCCCCTGTCAGATCTGGTCTCCGGCTGGCCCAGGCTGCCGGCGCCGCGTCTGTGCTAGGGGTGGGGAAGACGTGGAGCCCGGAGAAATCCATGGCTGGCTCTGCCGGCCACGACGACGGCGACGCCTGAGGGCGCCGTCTCCTACTTGTAGGCGCCGTCAAGGTTATCCCTTTCCCCCTCTGCCTCGTTCCCCTGCTCGTATACCGGGGTGAAAACCCAAATCCCTTTGGATTGGGCGGCAGCGACGCTCGCGGCGCCGTCACCCCCATGGTGGTGCCGCCTTCGGTGAGTTTGGGGCGGTGGTGAGTCCGATCTGGTTGGTGGGCGTCTGGCGGCGACATGGTTGGAGCTGGTGGGCGTTTGGCAGCTTCGTCTCCATGTTCAGTCCAGTGGCTCCACTCCATTGTTGCTCTGTCATCGGCAGCCCCACCGTGCTTTTGCTTCTCCTTGCGTGTTGGTTCCCTCCCAGTGCCATGTTGCCCTTCGTTGAGCTCGGCGACGCGTGTTGATGGTGCTCTGGTATGGCATTTCGTGTGGCCATGGCGTCGGGTGTACACCTTTGCTCTTGGGAGAGCGTTCTCATCGTCCGACGGATCAGCGCCTCGTGCCAGGCGAGGGGCTAGGGAGCCCCTTTCGGAGATGTAGGAGGTTGTCGCCGCTTCGGCCGGAGCCCATGGAGCTGCCATCGTCACCCCCGCTTGCTAGCTGGGTCTCCTCAAGGTCAGATGGTGTCTCGGTGGGGTGGATCTCACTCGGTGGAGGGCTTCAACGTCTCCAAGCTGGTCTTGTTCTTTAGATGCTGCATCTTTGCTTGTGGATGGTAGGAAGCCTATTAGCTGTTAGCACAGCACTCTTGTACCCTTTTAGCTGTTTTCTGTGTTCGTCTCTGTACTTGGTGCTTGTTGTAATCCTGGCCGGTTGATGGCTTTTTTAATTCAAAGCCGGGCTCGTCCTGAGCCTTCGTTCTAAAAAAAACATGGGGTCTAATAATTAGGGGTTTTCCTTGCGTGCGTTTCAAAGTTTAGGGGTTTTGCTGACGATGCTCTTGCTTCATCTTATAGTCTCACTATCTACAAAGACGCGGGGGGGGGGGGGGGGGGGGGGGGATCTTCTTACTGTATCATCCATGGATATCGTGTGTTGTCCATTATTTAGTATGTTTTCTATTAAAACACCCAAACTATATATGTCTGATTTGATAGTAAATTCCCCATTGTTTGTGTACTCTGGTGCGGTGTATCCCCTGCATGAAAATTGATACAATCAGATACATGGATGAATGATTTCTCTGACTAAACAATGAAATTTCAATGGAGACTTAGCTTACTGTGTTCCATATTTTTTTTCAATGAGAATTCGGCTTTTTCCTTGCTCCAACAGCCTTGACAAACCAAAATCCGCAATTTTTGGAGTCATGTCATCACCAAGCAGTATATTATCTGGTTTGATATCTCCATGAAGTATCCTGTGCTCATGAAGATGGTGCAGACCGAGACAAATTCCTCGGATAGTATCATAACACATGTTCCACTGACTCCAACAATGATAGTCGTCTATCAATTAAACAAATTAATAATGTTCAGAAAATTATAACCAAGTCCATTAAGTTGGTCAAAGTCTTTC
>NW_027333130.1:0-57104 GCF_002575655.3 Aegilops tauschii subsp. strangulata
GAACACGCTTGCCGCCGCTAGACGCGTGAATAATGAGCAGCGAGCTAAAACTTACCGTAAACGTGCAAAATAATAAAACGTGCTAAACATACGTCGCGCTCGTGCGTTTTGTTTTGCACGCGGTGCAAAACAAATTAAAAAGGGAATGCAACACGAGGACTTCCCAGGAGGTCACCCATCCTAGTACTACTCTCGCCCAAGCACGCTTAACTTCGGAGTTCTGATGGGATCCGGTGCTTTAGTGCTGGTATGATCGCATCCGACATGTTACCCCCGTCTTCGTCCCTTATGCTTGCCCCTCCCAGCTCCACTACACACACGATTGCACATTCCTTTGGCCGCTCCCGCTCAACTACGGAGACGAGTTTTACCACGGTTCAACCGCACCAGTGCCTATTTACCATGGTTTCGACCCCTTTCAGAACACGCTTGCCGCCGCTAGACGCGTGAATAATGAGCAGCGAGCTAAAACTTACCGTAAACGTGCAAAATAATAAAACGTGCTAAACATACGTCGCGCTCGTGCGTTTTGTTTTGCACGCGGTGCAAAACAAATTAAAAAGGGAATGCAACACGAGGACTTCCCAGGAGGTCACCCATCCTAGTACTACTCTCGCCCAAGCACGCTTAACTTCGGAGTTCTGATGGGATCCGGTGCTTTAGTGCTGGTATGATCGCATCCGACATGTTACCCCCGTCTTCGTCCCTTATGCTTGCCCCTCCCAGCTCCACTACACACACGATTGCACATTCCTTTGGCCGCTCCCGCTCAACTACGGAGACGAGTTTTACCACGGTTCAACCGCACCAGTGCCTATTTACCATGGTTTCGACCCCTTTCAGAACACGCTTGCCGCCGCTAGACGCGTGAATAATGAGCAGCGAGCTAAAACTTACCGTAAACGTGCAAAATAATAAAACGTGCTAAACATACGTCGCGCTCGTGCGTTTTGTTTTGCACGCGGTGCAAAACAAATTAAAAAGGGAATGCAACACGAGGACTTCCCAGGAGGTCACCCATCCTAGTACTACTCTCGCCCAAGCACGCTTAACTTCGGAGTTCTGATGGGATCCGGTGCTTTAGTGCTGGTATGATCGCATCCGACATGTTACCCCCGTCTTCGTCCCTTATGCTTGCCCCTCCCAGCTCCACTACACACACGATTGCACATTCCTTTGGCCGCTCCCGCTCAACTACGGAGACGAGTTTTACCACGGTTCAACCGCACCAGTGCCTATTTACCATGGTTTCGACCCCTTTCAGAACACGCTTGCCGCCGCTAGACGCGTGAATAATGAGCAGCGAGCTAAAACTTACCGTAAACGTGCAAAATAATAAAACGTGCTAAACATACGTCGCGCTCGTGCGTTTTGTTTTGCACGCGGTGCAAAACAAATTAAAAAGGGAATGCAACACGAGGACTTCCCAGGAGGTCACCCATCCTAGTACTACTCTCGCCCAAGCACGCTTAACTTCGGAGTTCTGATGGGATCCGGTGCTTTAGTGCTGGTATGATCGCATCCGACATGTTACCCCCGTCTTCGTCCCTTATGCTTGCCCCTCCCAGCTCCACTACACACACGATTGCACATTCCTTTGGCCGCTCCCGCTCAACTACGGAGACGAGTTTTACCACGGTTCAACCGCACCAGTGCCTATTTACCATGGTTTCGACCCCTTTCAGAACACGCTTGCCGCCGCTAGACGCGTGAATAATGAGCAGCGAGCTAAAACTTACCGTAAACGTGCAAAATAATAAAACGTGCTAAACATACGTCGCGCTCGTGCGTTTTGTTTTGCACGCGGTGCAAAACAAATTAAAAAGGGAATGCAACACGAGGACTTCCCAGGAGGTCACCCATCCTAGTACTACTCTCGCCCAAGCACGCTTAACTTCGGAGTTCTGATGGGATCCGGTGCTTTAGTGCTGGTATGATCGCATCCGACATGTTACCCCCGTCTTCGTCCCTTATGCTTGCCCCTCCCAGCTCCACTACACACACGATTGCACATTCCTTTGGCCGCTCCCGCTCAACTACGGAGACGAGTTTTACCACGGTTCAACCGCACCAGTGCCTATTTACCATGGTTTCGACCCCTTTCAGAACACGCTTGCCGCCGCTAGACGCGTGAATAATGAGCAGCGAGCTAAAACTTACCGTAAACGTGCAAAATAATAAAACGTGCTAAACATACGTCGCGCTCGTGCGTTTTGTTTTGCACGCGGTGCAAAACAAATTAAAAAGGGAATGCAACACGAGGACTTCCCAGGAGGTCACCCATCCTAGTACTACTCTCGCCCAAGCACGCTTAACTTCGGAGTTCTGATGGGATCCGGTGCTTTAGTGCTGGTATGATCGCATCCGACATGTTACCCCCGTCTTCGTCCCTTATGCTTGCCCCTCCCAGCTCCACTACACACACGATTGCACATTCCTTTGGCCGCTCCCGCTCAACTACGGAGACGAGTTTTACCACGGTTCAACCGCACCAGTGCCTATTTACCATGGTTTCGACCCCTTTCAGAACACGCTTGCCGCCGCTAGACGCGTGAATAATGAGCAGCGAGCTAAAACTTACCGTAAACGTGCAAAATAATAAAACGTGCTAAACATACGTCGCGCTCGTGCGTTTTGTTTTGCACGCGGTGCAAAACAAATTAAAAAGGGAATGCAACACGAGGACTTCCCAGGAGGTCACCCATCCTAGTACTACTCTCGCCCAAGCACGCTTAACTTCGGAGTTCTGATGGGATCCGGTGCTTTAGTGCTGGTATGATCGCATCCGACATGTTACCCCCGTCTTCGTCCCTTATGCTTGCCCCTCCCAGCTCCACTACACACACGATTGCACATTCCTTTGGCCGCTCCCGCTCAACTACGGAGACGAGTTTTACCACGGTTCAACCGCACCAGTGCCTATTTACCATGGTTTCGACCCCTTTCAGAACACGCTTGCCGCCGCTAGACGCGTGAATAATGAGCAGCGAGCTAAAACTTACCGTAAACGTGCAAAATAATAAAACGTGCTAAACATACGTCGCGCTCGTGCGTTTTGTTTTGCACGCGGTGCAAAACAAATTAAAAAGGGAATGCAACACGAGGACTTCCCAGGAGGTCACCCATCCTAGTACTACTCTCGCCCAAGCACGCTTAACTTCGGAGTTCTGATGGGATCCGGTGCTTTAGTGCTGGTATGATCGCATCCGACATGTTACCCCCGTCTTCGTCCCTTATGCTTGCCCCTCCCAGCTCCACTACACACACGATTGCACATTCCTTTGGCCGCTCCCGCTCAACTACGGAGACGAGTTTTACCACGGTTCAACCGCACCAGTGCCTATTTACCATGGTTTCGACCCCTTTCAGAACACGCTTGCCGCCGCTAGACGCGTGAATAATGAGCAGCGAGCTAAAACTTACCGTAAACGTGCAAAATAATAAAACGTGCTAAACATACGTCGCGCTCGTGCGTTTTGTTTTGCACGCGGTGCAAAACAAATTAAAAAGGGAATGCAACACGAGGACTTCCCAGGAGGTCACCCATCCTAGTACTACTCTCGCCCAAGCACGCTTAACTTCGGAGTTCTGATGGGATCCGGTGCTTTAGTGCTGGTATGATCGCATCCGACATGTTACCCCCGTCTTCGTCCCTTATGCTTGCCCCTCCCAGCTCCACTACACACACGATTGCACATTCCTTTGGCCGCTCCCGCTCAACTACGGAGACGAGTTTTACCACGGTTCAACCGCACCAGTGCCTATTTACCATGGTTTCGACCCCTTTCAGAACACGCTTGCCGCCGCTAGACGCGTGAATAATGAGCAGCGAGCTAAAACTTACCGTAAACGTGCAAAATAATAAAACGTGCTAAACATACGTCGCGCTCGTGCGTTTTGTTTTGCACGCGGTGCAAAACAAATTAAAAAGGGAATGCAACACGAGGACTTCCCAGGAGGTCACCCATCCTAGTACTACTCTCGCCCAAGCACGCTTAACTTCGGAGTTCTGATGGGATCCGGTGCTTTAGTGCTGGTATGATCGCATCCGACATGTTACCCCCGTCTTCGTCCCTTATGCTTGCCCCTCCCAGCTCCACTACACACACGATTGCACATTCCTTTGGCCGCTCCCGCTCAACTACGGAGACGAGTTTTACCACGGTTCAACCGCACCAGTGCCTATTTACCATGGTTTCGACCCCTTTCAGAACACGCTTGCCGCCGCTAGACGCGTGAATAATGAGCAGCGAGCTAAAACTTACCGTAAACGTGCAAAATAATAAAACGTGCTAAACATACGTCGCGCTCGTGCGTTTTGTTTTGCACGCGGTGCAAAACAAATTAAAAAGGGAATGCAACACGAGGACTTCCCAGGAGGTCACCCATCCTAGTACTACTCTCGCCCAAGCACGCTTAACTTCGGAGTTCTGATGGGATCCGGTGCTTTAGTGCTGGTATGATCGCATCCGACATGTTACCCCCGTCTTCGTCCCTTATGCTTGCCCCTCCCAGCTCCACTACACACACGATTGCACATTCCTTTGGCCGCTCCCGCTCAACTACGGAGACGAGTTTTACCACGGTTCAACCGCACCAGTGCCTATTTACCATGGTTTCGACCCCTTTCAGAACACGCTTGCCGCCGCTAGACGCGTGAATAATGAGCAGCGAGCTAAAACTTACCGTAAACGTGCAAAATAATAAAACGTGCTAAACATACGTCGCGCTCGTGCGTTTTGTTTTGCACGCGGTGCAAAACAAATTAAAAAGGGAATGCAACACGAGGACTTCCCAGGAGGTCACCCATCCTAGTACTACTCTCGCCCAAGCACGCTTAACTTCGGAGTTCTGATGGGATCCGGTGCTTTAGTGCTGGTATGATCGCATCCGACATGTTACCCCCGTCTTCGTCCCTTATGCTTGCCCCTCCCAGCTCCACTACACACACGATTGCACATTCCTTTGGCCGCTCCCGCTCAACTACGGAGACGAGTTTTACCACGGTTCAACCGCACCAGTGCCTATTTACCATGGTTTCGACCCCTTTCAGAACACGCTTGCCGCCGCTAGACGCGTGAATAATGAGCAGCGAGCTAAAACTTACCGTAAACGTGCAAAATAATAAAACGTGCTAAACATACGTCGCGCTCGTGCGTTTTGTTTTGCACGCGGTGCAAAACAAATTAAAAAGGGAATGCAACACGAGGACTTCCCAGGAGGTCACCCATCCTAGTACTACTCTCGCCCAAGCACGCTTAACTTCGGAGTTCTGATGGGATCCGGTGCTTTAGTGCTGGTATGATCGCATCCGACATGTTACCCCCGTCTTCGTCCCTTATGCTTGCCCCTCCCAGCTCCACTACACACACGATTGCACATTCCTTTGGCCGCTCCCGCTCAACTACGGAGACGAGTTTTACCACGGTTCAACCGCACCAGTGCCTATTTACCATGGTTTCGACCCCTTTCAGAACACGCTTGCCGCCGCTAGACGCTGTGAATAATGAGCAGCGAGCTAAAACTTACCGTAAACGTGCAAAATAATAAAACGTGCTAAACATACGTCGCGCTCGTGCGTTTTGTTTTGCACGCGGTGCAAAACAAATTAAAAAGGGAATGCAACACGAGGACTTCCCAGGAGGTCACCCATCCTAGTACTACTCTCGCCCAAGCACGCTTAACTTCGGAGTTCTGATGGGATCCGGTGCTTTAGTGCTGGTATGATCGCATCCGACATGTTACCCCCGTCTTCGTCCCTTATGCTTGCCCCTCCCAGCTCCACTACACACACGATTGCACATTCCTTTGGCCGCTCCCGCTCAACTACGGAGACGAGTTTTACCACGGTTCAACCGCACCAGTGCCTATTTACCATGGTTTCGACCCCTTTCAGAACACGCTTGCCGCCGCTAGACGCGTGAATAATGAGCAGCGAGCTAAAACTTACCGTAAACGTGCAAAATAATAAAACGTGCTAAACATACGTCGCGCTCGTGCGTTTTGTTTTGCACGCGGTGCAAAACAAATTAAAAAGGGAATGCAACACGGAATGCAACACGAGGACTTCCCAGGAGGTCACCCATCCTAGTACTACTCTCGCCCAAGCACGCTTAACTTCGGAGTTCTGATGGGATCCGGTGCTTTAGTGCTGGTATGATCGCATCCGACATGTTACCCCCGTCTTCGTCCCTTATGCTTGCCCCTCCCAGCTCCACTACACACACGATTGCACATTCCTTTGGCCGCTCCCGCTCAACTACGGAGACGAGTTTTACCACGGTTCAACCGCCTATTTACCATGGTTTCGACCCCTTTCAGAACACGCTTGCCGCCGCTAGACGCGTGAATAATGAGCAGCGAGCTAAAACTTACCGTAAACGTGCAAAATAATAAAACGTGCTAAACATACGTCGCGCTCGTGCGTTTTGTTTTGCACGCGGTGCAAAACAAATTAAAAAGGGAATGCAACACGAGGACTTCCCAGGAGGTCACCCATCCTAGTACTACTCTCGCCCAAGCACGCTTAACTTCGGAGTTCTGATGGGATCCGGTGCTTTAGTGCTGGTATGATCGCATCCGACATGTTACCCCCGTCTTCGTCCCTTATGCTTGCCCCTCCCAGCTCCACTACACACACGATTGCACATTCCTTTGGCCGCTCCCGCTCAACTACGGAGACGAGTTTTACCACGGTTCAACCGCACCAGTGCCTATTTACCATGGTTTCGACCCCTTTCAGAACACGCTTGCCGCCGCTAGACGCGTGAATAATGAGCAGCGAGCTAAAACTTACCGTAAACGTGCAAAATAATAAAACGTGCTAAACATACGTCGCGCTCGTGCGTTTTGTTTTGCACGCGGTGCAAAACAAATTAAAAAGGGAATGCAACACGAGGACTTCCCAGGAGGTCACCCATCCTAGTACTACTCTCGCCCAAGCACGCTTAACTTCGGAGTTCTGATGGGATCCGATGCTTTAGTGCTGGTATGATCGCATCCGACATGTTACCCCCGTCTTCGTCCCTTATGCTTGCCCCTCCCAGCTCCACTACACACACGATTGCACATTCCTTTGGCCGCTCCCGCTCAACTACGGAGACGAGTTTTACCACGGTTCAACCGCACCAGTGCCTATTTACCATGGTTTCGACCCCTTTCAGAACACGCTTGCCGCCGCTAGACGCGTGAATAATGAGCAGCGAGCTAAAACTTACCGTAAACGTGCAAAATAATAAAACGTGCTAAACATACGTCGCGCTCGTGCGTTTTGTTTTGCACGCGGTGCAAAACAAATTAAAAAGGGAATGCAACACGAGGACTTCCCAGGAGGTCACCCATCCTAGTACTACTCTCGCCCAAGCACGCTTAACTTCGGAGTTCTGATGGGATCCGGTGCTTTAGTGCTGGTATGATCGCATCCGACATGTTACCCCCGTCTTCGTCCCTTATGCTTGCCCCTCCCAGCTCCACTACACACACGATTGCACATTCCTTTGGCCGCTCCCGCTCAACTACGGAGACGAGTTTTACCACGGTTCAACCGCACCAGTGCCTATTTACCATGGTTTCGACCCCTTTCAGAACACGCTTGCCGCCGCTAGACGCGTGAATAATGAGCAGCGAGCTAAAACTTACCGTAAACGTGCAAAATAATAAAACGTGCTAAACATACGTCGCGCTCGTGCGTTTTGTTTTGCACGCGGTGCAAAACAAATTAAAAAGGGAATGCAACACGAGGACTTCCCAGGAGGTCACCCATCCTAGTACTACTCTCGCCCAAGCACGCTTAACTTCGGAGTTCTGATGGGATCCGGTGCTTTAGTGCTGGTATGATCGCATCCGACATGTTACCCCCGTCTTCGTCCCTTATGCTTGCCCCTCCCAGCTCCACTACACACACGATTGCACATTCCTTTGGCCGCTCCCGCTCAACTACGGAGACGAGTTTTACCACGGTTCAACCGCCTATTTACCATGGTTTCGACCCCTTTCAGAACACGCTTGCCGCCGCTAGACGCGTGAATAATGAGCAGCGAGCTAAAACTTACCGTAAACGTGCAAAATAATAAAACGTGCTAAACATACGTCGCGCTCGTGCGTTTTGTTTTGCACGCGGTGCAAAACAAATTAAAAAGGGAATGCAACACGAGGACTTCCCAGGAGGTCATCCATCCTAGTACTACTCTCGCCCAAGCACGCTTAACTTCGGAGTTCTGATGGGATCCGGTGCTTTAGTGCTGGTATGATCGCATCCGACATGTTACCCCCGTCTTCGTCCCTTATGCTTGCCCCTCCCAGCTCCACTACACACACGATTGCACATTCCTTTGGCCGCTCCCGCTCAACTACGGAGACGAGTTTTACCACGGTTCAACCGCACCAGTGCCTATTTACCATGGTTTCGACCCCTTTCAGAACACGCTTGCCGCCGCTAGACGCGTGAATAATGAGCAGCGAGCTAAAACTTACCGTAAACGTGCAAAATAATAAAACGTGCTAAACATACGTCGCGCTCGTGCGTTTTGTTTTGCACGCGGTGCAAAACAAATTAAAAAGGGAATGCAACACGAGGACTTCCCAGGAGGTCACCCATCCTAGTACTACTCTCGCCCAAGCACGCTTAACTTCGGAGTTCTGATGGGATCCGGTGCTTTAGTGCTGGTATGATCGCATCCAACATGTTACCCCCGTCTTCGTCCCTTATGCTTGCCCCTCCCAGCTCCACTACACACACGATTGCACATTCCTTTGGCCGCTCCCGCTCAACTACGGAGACGAGTTTTACCACGGTTCAACCGCACCAGTGCCTATTTACCATGGTTTCGACCCCTTTCAGAACACGCTTGCCGCCGCTAGACGCGTGAATAATGAGCAGCGAGCTAAAACTTACCGTAAACGTGCAAAATAATAAAACGTGCTAAACATACGTCGCGCTCGTGCGTTTTGTTTTGCACGCGGTGCAAAACAAATTAAAAAGGGAATGCAACACGAGGACTTCCCAGGAGGTCACCCATCCTAGTACTACTCTCGCCCAAGCACGCTTAACTTCGGAGTTCTGATGGGATCCGGTGCTTTAGTGCTGGTATGATCGCATCCGACATGTTACCCCCGTCTTCGTCCCTTATGCTTGCCCCTCCCAGCTCCACTACACACACGATTGCACATTCCTTTGGCCGCTCCCGCTCAACTACGGAGACGAGTTTTACCACGGTTCAACCGCACCAGTGCCTATTTACCATGGTTTCGACCCCTTTCAGAACACGCTTGCCGCCGCTAGACGCGTGAATAATGAGCAGCGAGCTAAAACTTACCGTAAACGTGCAAAATAATAAAACGTGCTAAACATACGTCGCGCTCGTGCGTTTTGTTTTGCACGCGGTGCAAAACAAATTAAAAAGGGAATGCAACACGAGGACTTCCCAGGAGGTCACCCATCCTAGTACTACTCTCGCCCAAGCACGCTTAACTTCGGAGTTCTGATGGGATCCGGTGCTTTAGTGCTGGTATGATCGCATCCGACATGTTACCCCCGTCTTCGTCCCTTATGCTTGCCCCTCCCAGCTCCACTACACACACGATTGCACATTCCTTTGGCCGCTCCCGCTCAACTACGGAGACGAGTTTTACCACGGTTCAACCGCACCAGTGCCTATTTACCATGGTTTCGACCCCTTTCAGAACACGCTTGCCGCCGCTAGACGCGTGAATAATGAGCAGCGAGCTAAAACTTACCGTAAACGTGCAAAATAATAAAACGTGCTAAACATACGTCGCGCTCGTGCGTTTTGTTTTGCACGCGGTGCAAAACAAATTAAAAAGGGAATGCAACACGAGGACTTCCCAGGAGGTCACCCATCCTAGTACTACTCTCGCCCAAGCACGCTTAACTTCGGAGTTCTGATGGGATCCGGTGCTTTAGTGCTGGTATGATCGCATCCGACATGTTACCCCCGTCTTCGTCCCTTATGCTTGCCCCTCCCAGCTCCACTACACACACGATTGCACATTCCTTTGGCCGCTCCCGCTCAACTACGGAGACGAGTTTTACCACGGTTCAACCGCACCAGTGCCTATTTACCATGGTTTCGACCCCTTTCAGAACACGCTTGCCGCCGCTAGACGCGTGAATAATGAGCAGCGAGCTAAAACTTACCGTAAACGTGCAAAATAATAAAACGTGCTAAACATACGTCGCGCTCGTGCGTTTTGTTTTGCACGCGGTGCAAAACAAATTAAAAAGGGAATGCAACACGAGGACTTCCCAGGAGGTCACCCATCCTAGTACTACTCTCGCCCAAGCATGCTTAACTTCGGAGTTCTGATGGGATCCGGTGCTTTAGTGCTGGTATGATCGCATCCGACATGTTACCCCCGTCTTCGTCCCTTATGCTTGCCCCTCCCAGCTCCACTACACACACGATTGCACATTCCTTTGGCCGCTCCCGCTCAACTACGGAGACGAGTTTTACCACGGTTCAACCGCACCAGTGCCTATTTACCATGGTTTCGACCCCTTTCAGAACACGCTTGCCGCCGCTAGACGCGTGAATAATGAGCAGCGAGCTAAAACTTACCGTAAACGTGCAAAATAATAAAACGTGCTAAACATACGTCGCGCTCGTGCGTTTTGTTTTGCACGCGGTGCAAAACAAATTAAAAAGGGAATGCAACACGAGGACTTCCCAGGAGGTCACCCATCCTAGTACTACTCTCGCCCAAGCACGCTTAACTTCGGAGTTCTGATGGGATCCGGTGCTTTAGTGCTGGTATGATCGCATCCGACATGTTACCCCCGTCTTCGTCCCTTATGCTTGCCCCTCCCAGCTCCACTACACACACGATTGCACATTCCTTTGGCCGCTCCCGCTCAACTACGGAGACGAGTTTTACCACGGTTCAACCGCACCAGTGCCTATTTACCATGGTTTCGACCCCTTTCAGAACACGCTTGCCGCCGCTAGACGCGTGAATAATGAGCAGCGAGCTAAAACTTACCGTAAACGTGCAAAATAATAAAACGTGCTAAACATACGTCGCGCTCGTGCGTTTTGTTTTGCACGCGGTGCAAAACAAATTAAAAAGGGAATGCAACACGAGGACTTCCCAGGAGGTCACCCATCCTAGTACTACTCTCGCCCAAGCACGCTTAACTTCGGAGTTCTGATGGGATCCGGTGCTTTAGTGCTGGTATGATCGCATCCGACATGTTACCCCCGTCTTCGTCCCTTATGCTTGCCCCTCCCAGCTCCACTACACACACGATTGCACATTCCTTTGGCCGCTCCCGCTCAACTACGGAGACGAGTTTTACCACGGTTCAACCGCACCAGTGCCTATTTACCATGGTTTCGACCCCTTTCAGAACACGCTTGCCGCCGCTAGACGCGTGAATAATGAGCAGCGAGCTAAAACTTACCGTAAACGTGCAAAATAATAAAACGTGCTAAACATACGTCGCGCTCGTGCGTTTTGTTTTGCACGCGGTGCAAAACAAATTAAAAAGGGAATGCAACACGAGGACTTCCCAGGAGGTCACCCATCCTAGTACTACTCTCGCCCAAGCACGCTTAACTTCGGAGTTCTGATGGGATCCGGTGCTTTAGTGCTGGTATGATCGCATCCGACATGTTACCCCCGTCTTCGTCCCTTATGCTTGCCCCTCCCAGCTCCACTACACACACGATTGCACATTCCTTTGGCCGCTCCCGCTCAACTACGGAGACGAGTTTTACCACGGTTCAACCGCACCAGTGCCTATTTACCATGGTTTCGACCCCTTTCAGAACACGCTTGCCGCCGCTAGACGCGTGAATAATGAGCAGCGAGCTAAAACTTACCGTAAACGTGCAAAATAATAAAACGTGCTAAACATACGTCGCGCTCGTGCGTTTTGTTTTGCACGCGGTGCAAAACAAATTAAAAAGGGAATGCAACACGAGGACTTCCCAGGAGGTCACCCATCCTAGTACTACTCTCGCCCAAGCACGCTTAACTTCGGAGTTCTGATGGGATCCGGTGCTTTAGTGCTGGTATGATCGCATCCGACATGTTACCCCCGTCTTCGTCCCTTATGCTTGCCCCTCCCAGCTCCACTACACACACGATTGCACATTCCTTTGGCCGCTCCCGCTCAACTACGGAGACGAGTTTTACCACGGTTCAACCGCACCAGTGCCTATTTACCATGGTTTCGACCCCTTTCAGAACACGCTTGCCGCCGCTAGACGCGTGAATAATGAGCAGCGAGCTAAAACTTACCGTAAACGTGCAAAATAATAAAACGTGCTAAACATACGTCGCGCTCGTGCGTTTTGTTTTGCACGCGGTGCAAAACAAATTAAAAAGGGAATGCAACACGAGGACTTCCCAGGAGGTCACCCATCCTAGTACTACTCTCGCCCAAGCACGCTTAACTTCGGAGTTCTGATGGGATCCGGTGCTTTAGTGCTGGTATGATCGCATCCGACATGTTACCCCCGTCTTCGTCCCTTATGCTTGCCCCTCCCAGCTCCACTACACACACGATTGCACATTCCTTTGGCCGCTCCCGCTCAACTACGGAGACGAGTTTTACCACGGTTCAACCGCACCAGTGCCTATTTACCATGGTTTCGACCCCTTTCAGAACACGCTTGCCGCCGCTAGACGCGTGAATAATGAGCAGCGAGCTAAAACTTACCGTAAACGTGCAAAATAATAAAACGTGCTAAACATACGTCGCGCTCGTGCGTTTTGTTTTGCACGCGGTGCAAAACAAATTAAAAAGGGAATGCAACACGAGGACTTCCCAGGAGGTCACCCATCTTTGTTTTGCACGCGGTGCAAAACAAATTAAAAAGGGAATGCAACACGAGGACTTCCCAGGAGGTCACCCATCCTAGTACTACTCTCGCCCAAGCACGCTTAACTTCGGAGTTCTGATGGGATCCGGTGCTTTAGTGCTGGTATGATCGCATCCGACATGTTACCCCCGTCTTCGTCCCTTATGCTTGCCCCTCCCAGCTCCACTACACACACGATTGCACATTCCTTTGGCCGCTCCCGCTCAACTACGGAGACGAGTTTTACCACGGTTCAACCGCACCAGTGCCTATTTACCATGGTTTCGACCCCTTTCAGAACACGCTTGCCGCCGCTAGACGCGTGAATAATGAGCAGCGAGCTAAAACTTACCGTAAACGTGCAAAATAATAAAACGTGCTAAACATACGTCGCGCTCGTGCGTTTTGTTTTGCACGCGGTGCAAAACAAATTAAAAAGGGAATGCAACACGAGGACTTCCCAGGAGGTCACCCATCCTAGTACTACTCTCGCCCAAGCACGCTTAACTTCGGAGTTCTGATGGGATCCGGTGCTTTAGTGCTGGTATGATCGCATCCGACATGTTACCCCCGTCTTCGTCCCTTATGCTTGCCCCTCCCAGCTCCACTACACACACGATTGCACATTCCTTTGGCCGCTCCCGCTCAACTACGGAGACGAGTTTTACCACGGTTCAACCGCACCAGTGCCTATTTACCATGGTTTCGACCCCTTTCAGAACACGCTTGCCGCCGCTAGACGCGTGAATAATGAGCAGCGAGCTAAAACTTACCGTAAACGTGCAAAATAATAAAACGTGCTAAACATACGTCGCGCTCGTGCGTTTTGTTTTGCACGCGGTGCAAAACAAATTAAAAAGGGAATGCAACACGAGGACTTCCCAGGAGGTCACCCATCCTAGTACTACTCTCGCCCAAGCACGCTTAACTTCGGAGTTCTGATGGGATCCGGTGCTTTAGTGCTGGTATGATCGCATCCGACATGTTACCCCCGTCTTCGTCCCTTATGCTTGCCCCTCCCAGCTCCACTACACACACGATTGCACATTCCTTTGGCCGCTCCCGCTCAACTACGGAGACGAGTTTTACCACGGTTCAACCGCACCAGTGCCTATTTACCATGGTTTCGACCCCTTTCAGAACACGCTTGCCGCCGCTAGACGCGTGAATAATGAGCAGCGAGCTAAAACTTACCGTAAACGTGCAAAATAATAAAACGTGCTAAACATACGTCGCGCTCGTGCGTTTTGTTTTGCACGCGGTGCAAAACAAATTAAAAAGGGAATGCAACACGAGGACTTCCCAGGAGGTCACCCATCCTAGTACTACTCTCGCCCAAGCACGCTTAACTTCGGAGTTCTGATGGGATCCGGTGCTTTAGTGCTGGTATGATCGCATCCGACATGTTACCCCCGTCTTCGTCCCTTATGCTTGCCCCTCCCAGCTCCACTACACACACGATTGCACATTCCTTTGGCCGCTCCCGCTCAACTACGGAGACGAGTTTTACCACGGTTCAACCGCACCAGTGCCTATTTACCATGGTTTCGACCCCTTTCAGAACACGCTTGCCGCCGCTAGACGCGTGAATAATGAGCAGCGAGCTAAAACTTACCGTAAACGTGCAAAATAATAAAACGTGCTAAACATACGTCGCGCTCGTGCGTTTTGTTTTGCACGCGGTGCAAAACAAATTAAAAAGGGAATGCAACACGAGGACTTCCCAGGAGGTCACCCATCCTAGTACTACTCTCGCCCAAGCACGCTTAACTTCGGAGTTCTGATGGGATCCGGTGCTTTAGTGCTGGTATGATCGCATCCGACATGTTACCCCCGTCTTCGTCCCTTATGCTTGCCCCTCCCAGCTCCACTACACACACGATTGCACATTCCTTTGGCCGCTCCCGCTCAACTACGGAGACGAGTTTTACCACGGTTCAACCGCACCAGTGCCTATTTACCATGGTTTCGACCCCTTTCAGAACACGCTTGCCGCCGCTAGACGCGTGAATAATGAGCAGCGAGCTAAAACTTACCGTAAACGTGCAAAATAATAAAACGTGCTAAACATACGTCGCGCTCGTGCGTTTTGTTTTGCACGCGGTGCAAAACAAATTAAAAAGGGAATGCAACACGAGGACTTCCCAGGAGGTCACCCATCCTAGTACTACTCTCGCCCAAGCACGCTTAACTTCGGAGTTCTGATGGGATCCGGTGCTTTAGTGCTGGTATGATCGCATCCGACATGTTACCCCCGTCTTCGTCCCTTATGCTTGCCCCTCCCAGCTCCACTACACACACGATTGCACATTCCTTTGGCCGCTCCCGCTCAACTACGGAGACGAGTTTTACCACGGTTCAACCGCACCAGTGCCTATTTACCATGGTTTCGACCCCTTTCAGAACACGCTTGCCGCCGCTAGACGCGTGAATAATGAGCAGCGAGCTAAAACTTACCGTAAACGTGCAAAATAATAAAACGTGCTAAACATACGTCGCGCTCGTGCGTTTTGTTTTGCACGCGGTGCAAAACAAATTAAAAAGGGAATGCAACACGAGGACTTCCCAGGAGGTCACCCATCCTAGTACTACTCTCGCCCAAGCACGCTTAACTTCGGAGTTCTGATGGGATCCGGTGCTTTAGTGCTGGTATGATCGCATCCGACATGTTACCCCCGTCTTCGTCCCTTATGCTTGCCCCTCCCAGCTCCACTACACACACGATTGCACATTCCTTTGGCCGCTCCCGCTCAACTACGGAGACGAGTTTTACCACGGTTCAACCGCACCAGTGCCTATTTACCATGGTTTCGACCCCTTTCAGAACACGCTTGCCGCCGCTAGACGCGTGAATAATGAGCAGCGAGCTAAAACTTACCGTAAACGTGCAAAATAATAAAACGTGCTAAACATACGTCGCGCTCGTGCGTTTTGTTTTGCACGCGGTGCAAAACAAATTAAAAAGGGAATGCAACACGAGGACTTCCCAGGAGGTCACCCATCCTAGTACTACTCTCGCCCAAGCACGCTTAACTTCGGAGTTCTGATGGGATCCGGTGCTTTAGTGCTGGTATGATCGCATCCGACATGTTACCCCCGTCTTCGTCCCTTATGCTTGCCCCTCCCAGCTCCACTACACACACGATTGCACATTCCTTTGGCCGCTCCCGCTCAACTACGGAGACGAGTTTTACCACGGTTCAACCGCACCAGTGCCTATTTACCATGGTTTCGACCCCTTTCAGAACACGCTTGCCGCCGCTAGACGCGTGAATAATGAGCAGCGAGCTAAAACTTACCGTAAACGTGCAAAATAATAAAACGTGCTAAACATACGTCGCGCTCGTGCGTTTTGTTTTGCACGCGGTGCAAAACAAATTAAAAAGGGAATGCAACACGAGGACTTCCCAGGAGGTCACCCATCCTAGTACTACTCTCGCCCAAGCACGCTTAACTTCGGAGTTCTGATGGGATCCGGTGCTTTAGTGCTGGTATGATCGCATCCGACATGTTACCCCCGTCTTCGTCCCTTATGCTTGCCCCTCCCAGCTCCACTACACACACGATTGCACATTCCTTTGGCCGCTCCCGCTCAACTACGGAGACGAGTTTTACCACGGTTCAACCGCACCAGTGCCTATTTACCATGGTTTCGACCCCTTTCAGAACACGCTTGCCGCCGCTAGACGCGTGAATAATGAGCAGCGAGCTAAAACTTACCGTAAACGTGCAAAATAATAAAACGTGCTAAACATACGTCGCGCTCGTGCGTTTTGTTTTGCACGCGGTGCAAAACAAATTAAAAAGGGAATGCAACACGAGGACTTCCCAGAGGAGGTCACCCATCCTAGTACTACTCTCGCCCAAGCACGCTTAACTTCGGAGTTCTGATGGGATCCGGTGCTTTAGTGCTGGTATGATCGCATCCGACATGTTACCCCCGTCTTCGTCCCTTATGCTTGCCCCTCCCAGCTCCACTACACACACGATTGCACATTCCTTTGGCCGCTCCCGCTCAACTACGGAGACGAGTTTTACCACGGTTCAACCGCACCAGTGCCTATTTACCATGGTTTCGACCCCTTTCAGAACACGCTTGCCGCCGCTAGACGCGTGAATAATGAGCAGCGAGCTAAAACTTACCGTAAACGTGCAAAATAATAAAACGTGCTAAACATACGTCGCGCTCGTGCGTTTTGTTTTGCACGCGGTGCAAAACAAATTAAAAAGGGAATGCAACACGAGGACTTCCCAGGAGGAGGTCACCCATCCTAGTACTACTCTCGCCCAAGCACGCTTAACTTCGGAGTTCTGATGGGATCCGGTGCTTTAGTGCTGGTATGATCGCATCCGACATGTTACCCCCGTCTTCGTCCCTTATGCTTGCCCCTCCCAGCTCCACTACACACACGATTGCACATTCCTTTGGCCGCTCCCGCTCAACTACGGAGACGAGTTTTACCACGGTTCAACCGCACCAGTGCCTATTTACCATGGTTTCGACCCCTTTCAGAACACGCTTGCCGCCGCTAGACGCGTGAATAATGAGCAGCGAGCTAAAACTTACCGTAAACGTGCAAAATAATAAAACGTGCTAAACATACGTCGCGCTCGTGCGTTTTGTTTTGCACGCGGTGCAAAACAAATTAAAAAGGGAATGCAACACGAGGACTTCCCAGGAGGAGGTCACCCATCCTAGTACTACTCTCGCCCAAGCACGCTTAACTTCGGAGTTCTGATGGGATCCGGTGCTTTAGTGCTGGTATGATCGCATCCGACATGTTACCCCCGTCTTCGTCCCTTATGCTTGCCCCTCCCAGCTCCACTACACACACGATTGCACATTCCTTTGGCCGCTCCCGCTCAACTACGGAGACGAGTTTTACCACGGTTCAACCGCACCAGTGCCTATTTACCATGGTTTCGACCCCTTTCAGAACACGCTTGCCGCCGCTAGACGCGTGAATAATGAGCAGCGAGCTAAAACTTACCGTAAACGTGCAAAATAATAAAACGTGCTAAACATACGTCGCGCTCGTGCGTTTTGTTTTGCACGCGGTGCAAAACAAATTAAAAAGGGAATGCAACACGAGGACTTCCCAGGAGGTCACCCATCCTAGTACTACTCTCGCCCAAGCACGCTTAACTTCGGAGTTCTGATGGGATCCGGTGCTTTAGTGCTGGTATGATCGCATCCGACATGTTACCCCCGTCTTCGTCCCTTATGCTTGCCCCTCCCAGCTCCACTACACACACGATTGCACATTCCTTTGGCCGCTCCCGCTCAACTACGGAGACGAGTTTTACCACGGTTCAACCGCACCAGTGCCTATTTACCATGGTTTCGACCCCTTTCAGAACACGCTTGCCGCCGCTAGACGCGTGAATAATGAGCAGCGAGCTAAAACTTACCGTAAACGTGCAAAATAATAAAACGTGCTAAACATACGTCGCGCTCGTGCGTTTTGTTTTGCACGCGGTGCAAAACAAATTAAAAAGGGAATGCAACACGAGGACTTCCCAGGAGGTCACCCATCCTAGTACTACTCTCGCCCAAGCACGCTTAACTTCGGAGTTCTGATGGGATCCGGTGCTTTAGTGCTGGTATGATCGCATCCGACATGTTACCCCCGTCTTCGTCCCTTATGCTTGCCCCTCCCAGCTCCACTACACACACGATTGCACATTCCTTTGGCCGCTCCCGCTCAACTACGGAGACGAGTTTTACCACGGTTCAACCGCACCAGTGCCTATTTACCATGGTTTCGACCCCTTTCAGAACACGCTTGCCGCCGCTAGACGCGTGAATAATGAGCAGCGAGCTAAAACTTACCGTAAACGTGCAAAATAATAAAACGTGCTAAACATACGTCGCGCTCGTGCGTTTTGTTTTGCACGCGGTGCAAAACAAATTAAAAAGGGAATGCAACACGAGGACTTCCCAGGAGGTCACCCATCCTAGTACTACTCTCGCCCAAGCACGCTTAACTTCGGAGTTCTGATGGGATCCGGTGCTTTAGTGCTGGTATGATCGCATCCGACATGTTACCCCCGTCTTCGTCCCTTATGCTTGCCCCTCCCAGCTCCACTACACACACGATTGCACATTCCTTTGGCCGCTCCCGCTCAACTACGGAGACGAGTTTTACCACGGTTCAACCGCACCAGTGCCTATTTACCATGGTTTCGACCCCTTTCAGAACACGCTTGCCGCCGCTAGACGCGTGAATAATGAGCAGCGAGCTAAAACTTACCGTAAACGTGCAAAATAATAAAACGTGCTAAACATACGTCGCGCTCGTGCGTTTTGTTTTGCACGCGGTGCAAAACAAATTAAAAAGGGAATGCAACACGAGGACTTCCCAGGAGGTCACCCATCCTAGTACTACTCTCGCCCAAGCACGCTTAACTTCGGAGTTCTGATGGGATCCGGTGCTTTAGTGCTGGTATGATCGCATCCGACATGTTACCCCCGTCTTCGTCCCTTATGCTTGCCCCTCCCAGCTCCACTACACACACGATTGCACATTCCTTTGGCCGCTCCCGCTCAACTACGGAGACGAGTTTTACCACGGTTCAACCGCACCAGTGCCTATTTACCATGGTTTCGACCCCTTTCAGAACACGCTTGCCGCCGCTAGACGCGTGAATAATGAGCAGCGAGCTAAAACTTACCGTAAACGTGCAAAATAATAAAACGTGCTAAACATACGTCGCGCTCGTGCGTTTTGTTTTGCACGCGGTGCAAAACAAATTAAAAAGGGAATGCAACACGAGGACTTCCCAGGAGGTCACCCATCCTAGTACTACTCTCGCCCAAGCACGCTTAACTTCGGAGTTCTGATGGGATCCGGTGCTTTAGTGCTGGTATGATCGCATCCGACATGTTACCCCCGTCTTCGTCCCTTATGCTTGCCCCTCCCAGCTCCACTACACACACGATTGCACATTCCTTTGGCCGCTCCCGCTCAACTACGGAGACGAGTTTTACCACGGTTCAACCGCACCAGTGCCTATTTACCATGGTTTCGACCCCTTTCAGAACACGCTTGCCGCCGCTAGACGCGTGAATAATGAGCAGCGAGCTAAAACTTACCGTAAACGTGCAAAATAATAAAACGTGCTAAACATACGTCGCGCTCGTGCGTTTTGTTTTGCACGCGGTGCAAAACAAATTAAAAAGGGAATGCAACACGAGGACTTCCCAGGAGGTCACCCATCCTAGTACTACTCTCGCCCAAGCACGCTTAACTTCGGAGTTCTGATGGGATCCGGTGCTTTAGTGCTGGTATGATCGCATCCGACATGTTACCCCCGTCTTCGTCCCTTATGCTTGCCCCTCCCAGCTCCACTACACACACGATTGCACATTCCTTTGGCCGCTCCCGCTCAACTACGGAGACGAGTTTTACCACGGTTCAACCGCACCAGTGCCTATTTACCATGGTTTCGACCCCTTTCAGAACACGCTTGCCGCCGCTAGACGCGTGAATAATGAGCAGCGAGCTAAAACTTACCGTAAACGTGCAAAATAATAAAACGTGCTAAACATACGTCGCGCTCGTGCGTTTTGTTTTGCACGCGGTGCAAAACAAATTAAAAAGGGAATGCAACACGAGGACTTCCCAGGAGGTCACCCATCCTAGTACTACTCTCGCCCAAGCACGCTTAACTTCGGAGTTCTGATGGGATCCGGTGCTTTAGTGCTGGTATGATCGCATCCGACATGTTACCCCCGTCTTCGTCCCTTATGCTTGCCCCTCCCAGCTCCACTACACACACGATTGCACATTCCTTTGGCCGCTCCCGCTCAACTACGGAGACGAGTTTTACCACGGTTCAACCGCACCAGTGCCTATTTACCATGGTTTCGACCCCTTTCAGAACACGCTTGCCGCCGCTAGACGCGTGAATAATGAGCAGCGAGCTAAAACTTACCGTAAACGTGCAAAATAATAAAACGTGCTAAACATACGTCGCGCTCGTGCGTTTTGTTTTGCACGCGGTGCAAAACAAATTAAAAAGGGAATGCAACACGAGGACTTCCCAGGAGGTCACCCATCCTAGTACTACTCTCGCCCAAGCACGCTTAACTTCGGAGTTCTGATGGGATCCGGTGCTTTAGTGCTGGTATGATCGCATCCGACATGTTACCCCCGTCTTCGTCCCTTATGCTTGCCCCTCCCAGCTCCACTACACACACGATTGCACATTCCTTTGGCCGCTCCCGCTCAACTACGGAGACGAGTTTTACCACGGTTCAACCGCACCAGTGCCTATTTACCATGGTTTCGACCCCTTTCAGAACACGCTTGCCGCCGCTAGACGCGTGAATAATGAGCAGCGAGCTAAAACTTACCGTAAACGTGCAAAATAATGAAACGTGCTAAACATACGTCGCGCTCGTGCGTTTTGTTTTGCACGCGGTGCAAAACAAATTAAAAAGGGAATGCAACACGAGGACTTCCCAGGAGGTCACCCATCCTAGTACTACTCTCGCCCAAGCACGCTTAACTTCGGAGTTCTGATGGGATCCGGTGCTTTAGTGCTGGTATGATCGCATCCGACATGTTACCCCCGTCTTCGTCCCTTATGCTTGCCCCTCCCAGCTCCACTACACACACGATTGCACATTCCTTTGGCCGCTCCCGCTCAACTACGGAGACGAGTTTTACCACGGTTCAACCGCACCAGTGCCTATTTACCATGGTTTCGACCCCTTTCAGAACACGCTTGCCGCCGCTAGACGCGTGAATAATGAGCAGCGAGCTAAAACTTACCGTAAACGTGCAAAATAATAAAACGTGCTAAACATACGTCGCGCTCGTGCGTTTTGTTTTGCACGCGGTGCAAAACAAATTAAAAAGGGAATGCAACACGAGGACTTCCCAGGAGGTCACCCATCCTAGTACTACTCTCGCCCAAGCACGCTTAACTTCGGAGTTCTGATGGGATCCGGTGCTTTAGTGCTGGTATGATCGCATCCGACATGTTACCCCCGTCTTCGTCCCTTATGCTTGCCCCTCCCAGCTCCACTACACACACGATTGCACATTCCTTTGGCCGCTCCCGCTCAACTACGGAGACGAGTTTTACCACGGTTCAACCGCACCAGTGCCTATTTACCATGGTTTCGACCCCTTTCAGAACACGCTTGCCGCCGCTAGACGCGTGAATAATGAGCAGCGAGCTAAAACTTACCGTAAACGTGCAAAATAATAAAACGTGCTAAACATACGTCGCGCTCGTGCGTTTTGTTTTGCACGCGGTGCAAAACAAATTAAGAAGGGAATGCAACACGAGGACTTCCCAGGAGGTCACCCATCCTAGTACTACTCTCGCCCAAGCACGCTTAACTTCGGAGTTCTGATGGGATCCGGTGCTTTAGTGCTGGTATGATCGCATCCGACATGTTACCCCCGTCTTCGTCCCTTATGCTTGCCCCTCCCAGCTCCACTACACACACGATTGCACATTCCTTTGGCCGCTCCCGCTCAACTACGGAGACGAGTTTTACCACGGTTCAACCGCACCAGTGCCTATTTACCATGGTTTCGACCCCTTTCAGAACACGCTTGCCGCCGCTAGACGCGTGAATAATGAGCAGCGAGCTAAAACTTACCGTAAACGTGCAAAATAATAAAACGTGCTAAACATACGTCGCGCTCGTGCGTTTTGTTTTGCACGCGGTGCAAAACAAATTAAGAAGGGAATGCAACACGAGGACTTCCCAGGAGGTCACCCATCCTAGTACTACTCTCGCCCAAGCACGCTTAACTTCGGAGTTCTGATGGGATCCGGTGCTTTAGTGCTGGTATGATCGCATCCGACATGTTACCCCCGTCTTCGTCCCTTATGCTTGCCCCTCCCAGCTCCACTACACACACGATTGCACATTCCTTTGGCCGCTCCCGCTCAACTACGGAGACGAGTTTTACCACGGTTCAACCGCACCAGTGCCTATTTACCATGGTTTCGACCCCTTTCAGAACACGCTTGCCGCCGCTAGACGCGTGAATAATGAGCAGCGAGCTAAAACTTACCGTAAACGTGCAAAATAATAAAACGTGCTAAACATACGTCGCGCTCGTGCGTTTTGTTTTGCACGCGGTGCAAAACAAATTAAAAAGGGAATGCAACACGAGGACTTCCCAGGAGGTCACCCATCCTAGTACTACTCTCGCCCAAGCACGCTTAACTTCGGAGTTCTGATGGGATCCGGTGCTTTAGTGCTGGTATGATCGCATCCGACATGTTACCCCCGTCTTCGTCCCTTATGCTTGCCCCTCCCAGCTCCACTACACACACGATTGCACATTCCTTTGGCCGCTCCCGCTCAACTACGGAGACGAGTTTTACCACGGTTCAACCGCACCAGTGCCTATTTACCATGGTTTCGACCCCTTTCAGAACACGCTTGCCGCCGCTAGACGCGTGAATAATGAGCAGCGAGCTAAAACTTACCGTAAACGTGCAAAATAATAAAACGTGCTAAACATACGTCGCGCTCGTGCGTTTTGTTTTGCACGCGGTGCAAAACAAATTAAAAAGGGAATGCAACACGAGGACTTCCCAGGAGGTCACCCATCCTAGTACTACTCTCGCCCAAGCACGCTTAACTTCGGAGTTCTGATGGGATCCGGTGCTTTAGTGCTGGTATGATCGCATCCGACATGTTACCCCCGTCTTCGTCCCTTATGCTTGCCCCTCCCAGCTCCACTACACACACGATTGCACATTCCTTTGGCCGCTCCCGCTCAACTACGGAGACGAGTTTTACCACGGTTCAACCGCACCAGTGCCTATTTACCATGGTTTCGACCCCTTTCAGAACACGCTTGCCGCCGCTAGACGCGTGAATAATGAGCAGCGAGCTAAAACTTACCGTAAACGTGCAAAATAATAAGACGTGCTAAACATACGTCGCGCTCGTGCGTTTTGTTTTGCACGCGGTGCAAAACAAATTAAAAAGGGAATGCAACACGAGGACTTCCCAGGAGGTCACCCATCCTAGTACTACTCTCGCCCAAGCACGCTTAACTTCGGAGTTCTGATGGGATCCGGTGCTTTAGTGCTGGTATGATCGCATCCGACATGTTACCCCCGTCTTCGTCCCTTATGCTTGCCCCTCCCAGCTCCACTACACACACGATTGCACATTCCTTTGGCCGCTCCCGCTCAACTACGGAGACGAGTTTTACCACGGTTCAACCGCACCAGTGCCTATTTACCATGGTTTCGACCCCTTACAGAACACGCTTGCCGCCGCTAGACGCGTGAATAATGAGCAGCGAGCTAAAACTTACCGTAAACGTGCAAAATAATAAGACGTGCTAAACATACGTCGCGCTCGTGCGTTTTGTTTTGCACGCGGTGCAAAACAAATTAAAAAGGGAATGCAACACGAGGACTTCCCAGGAGGTCACCCATCCTAGTACTACTCTCGCCCAAGCACGCTTAACTTCGGAGTTCTGATAGGATCCGGTGCTTTAGTGCTGGTATGATCGCATCCGACATGTTACCCCCGTCTTCGTCCCTTATGCTTGCCCCTCCCAGCTCCACTACACACACGATTGCACATTCCTTTGGCCGCTCCCGCTCAACTACGGAGACGAGTTTTACCACGGTTCAACCGCACCAGTGCCTATTTACCATGGTTTCGACCCCTTTCAGAACACGCTTGCCGCCGCTAGACGCGTGAATAATGAGCAGCGAGCTAAAACTTACCGTAAACGTGCAAAATAATAAGACGTGCTAAACATACGTCGCGCTCGTGCGTTTTGTTTTGCACGCGGTGCAAAACAAATTAAAAAGGGAATGCAACACGAGGACTTCCCAGGAGGTCACCCATCCTAGTACTACTCTCGCCCAAGCACGCTTAACTTCGGAGTTCTGATGGGATCCGGTGCTTTAGTGCTGGTATGATCGCATCCGACATGTTACCCCCGTCTTCGTCCCTTATGCTTGCCCCTCCCAGCTCCACTACACACACGATTGCACATTCCTTTGGCCGCTCCCGCTCAACTACGGAGACGAGTTTTACCACGGTTCAACCGCACCAGTGCCTATTTACCATGGTTTCGACCCCTTTCAGAACACGCTTGCCGCCGCTAGACGCGTGAATAATGAGCAGCGAGCTAAAACTTACCGTAAACGTGCAAAATAATAAAACGTGCTAAACATACGTCGCGCTCGTGCGTTTTGTTTTGCACGCGGTGCAAAACAAATTAAAAAGGGAATGCAACACGAGGACTTCCCAGGAGGTCACCCATCCTAGTACTACTCTCGCCCAAGCACGCTTAACTTCGGAGTTCTGATGGGATCCGGTGCTTTAGTGCTGGTATGATCGCATCCGACATGTTACCCCCGTCTTCGTCCCTTATGCTTGCCCCTCCCAGCTCCACTACACACACGATTGCACATTCCTTTGGCCGCTCCCGCTCAACTACGGAGACGAGTTTTACCACGGTTCAACCGCACCAGTGCCTATTTACCATGGTTTCGACCCCTTTCAGAACACGCTTGCCGCCGCTAGACGCGTGAATAATGAGCAGCGAGCTAAAACTTACCGTAAACGTGCAAAATAATAAGACGTGCTAAACATACGTCGCGCTCGTGCGTTTTGTTTTGCACGCGGTGCAAAACAAATTAAAAAGGGAATGCAACACGAGGACTTCCCAGGAGGTCACCCATCCTAGTACTACTCTCGCCCAAGCACGCTTAACTTCGGAGTTCTGATGGGATCCGGTGCTTTAGTGCTGGTATGATCGCATCCGACATGTTACCCCCGTCTTCGTCCCTTATGCTTGCCCCTCCCAGCTCCACTACACACACGATTGCACATTCCTTTGGCCGCTCCCGCTCAACTACGGAGACGAGTTTTACCACGGTTCAACCGCACCAGTGCCTATTTACCATGGTTTCGACCCCTTTCAGAACACGCTTGCCGCCGCTAGACGCGTGAATAATGAGCAGCGAGCTAAAACTTACCGTAAACGTGCAAAATAATAAAACGTGCTAAACATACGTCGCGCTCGTGCGTTTTGTTTTGCACGCGGTGCAAAACAAATTAAAAAGGGAATGCAACACGAGGACTTCCCAGGAGGTCACCCATCCTAGTACTACTCTCGCCCAAGCACGCTTAACTTCGGAGTTCTGATGGGATCCGGTGCTTTAGTGCTGGTATGATCGCATCCGACATGTTACCCCCGTCTTCGTCCCTTATGCTTGCCCCTCCCAGCTCCACTACACACACGATTGCACATTCCTTTGGCCGCTCCCGCTCAACTACGGAGACGAGTTTTACCACGGTTCAACCGCACCAGTGCCTATTTACCATGGTTTCGACCCCTTTCAGAACACGCTTGCCGCCGCTAGACGCGTGAATAATGAGCAGCGAGCTAAAACTTACCGTAAACGTGCAAAATAATAAGACGTGCTAAACATACGTCGCGCTCGTGCGTTTTGTTTTGCACGCGGTGCAAAACAAATTAAAAAGGGAATGCAACACGAGGACTTCCCAGGAGGTCACCCATCCTAGTACTACTCTCGCCCAAGCACGCTTAACTTCGGAGTTCTGATGGGATCCGGTGCTTTAGTGCTGGTATGATCGCATCCGACATGTTACCCCCGTCTTCGTCCCTTATGCTTGCCCCTCCCAGCTCCACTACACACACGATTGCACATTCCTTTGGCCGCTCCCGCTCAACTACGGAGACGAGTTTTACCACGGTTCAACCGCACCAGTGCCTATTTACCATGGTTTCGACCCCTTTCAGAACACGCTTGCCGCCGCTAGACGCGTGAATAATGAGCAGCGAGCTAAAACTTACCGTAAACGTGCAAAATAATAAAACGTGCTAAACATACGTCGCGCTCGTGCGTTTTGTTTTGCACGCGGTGCAAAACAAATTAAAAAGGGAATGCAACACGAGGACTTCCCAGGAGGTCACCCATCCTAGTACTACTCTCGCCCAAGCACGCTTAACTTCGGAGTTCTGATGGGATCCGGTGCTTTAGTGCTGGTATGATCGCATCCGACATGTTACCCCCGTCTTCGTCCCTTATGCTTGCCCCTCCCAGCTCCACTACACACACGATTGCACATTCCTTTGGCCGCTCCCGCTCAACTACGGAGACGAGTTTTACCACGGTTCAACCGCACCAGTGCCTATTTACCATGGTTTCGACCCCTTTCAGAACACGCTTGCCGCCGCTAGACGCGTGAATAATGAGCAGCGAGCTAAAACTTACCGTAAACGTGCAAAATAATAAAACGTGCTAAACATACGTCGCGCTCGTGCGTTTTGTTTTGCACGCGGTGCAAAACAAATTAAAAAGGGAATGCAACACGAGGACTTCCCAGGAGGTCACCCATCCTAGTACTACTCTCGCCCAAGCACGCTTAACTTCGGAGTTCTGATGGGATCCGGTGCTTTAGTGCTGGTATGATCGCATCCGACATGTTACCCCCGTCTTCGTCCCTTATGCTTGCCCCTCCCAGCTCCACTACACACACGATTGCACATTCCTTTGGCCGCTCCCGCTCAACTACGGAGACGAGTTTTACCACGGTTCAACCGCACCAGTGCCTATTTACCATGGTTTCGACCCCTTTCAGAACACGCTTGCCGCCGCTAGACGCGTGAATAATGAGCAGCGAGCTAAAACTTACCGTAAACGTGCAAAATAATAAAACGTGCTAAACATACGTCGCGCTCGTGCGTTTTGTTTTGCACGCGGTGCAAAACAAATTAAAAAGGGAATGCAACACGAGGACTTCCCAGGAGGTCACCCATCCTAGTACTACTCTCGCCCAAGCACGCTTAACTTCGGAGTTCTGATGGGATCCGGTGCTTTAGTGCTGGTATGATCGCATCCGACATGTTACCCCCGTCTTCGTCCCTTATGCTTGCCCCTCCCAGCTCCACTACACACACGATTGCACATTCCTTTGGCCGCTCCCGCTCAACTACGGAGACGAGTTTTACCACGGTTCAACCGCACCAGTGCCTATTTACCATGGTTTCGACCCCTTTCAGAACACGCTTGCCGCCGCTAGACGCGTGAATAATGAGCAGCGAGCTAAAACTTACCGTAAACGTGCAAAATAATAAAACGTGCTAAACATACGTCGCGCTCGTGCGTTTTGTTTTGCACGCGGTGCAAAACAAATTAAAAAGGGAATGCAACACGAGGACTTCCCAGGAGGTCACCCATCCTAGTACTACTCTCGCCCAAGCACGCTTAACTTCGGAGTTCTGATGGGATCCGGTGCTTTAGTGCTGGTATGATCGCATCCGACATGTTACCCCCGTCTTCGTCCCTTATGCTTGCCCCTCCCAGCTCCACTACACACACGATTGCACATTCCTTTGGCCGCTCCCGCTCAACTACGGAGACGAGTTTTACCACGGTTCAACCGCACCAGTGCCTATTTACCATGGTTTCGACCCCTTTCAGAACACGCTTGCCGCCGCTAGACGCGTGAATAATGAGCAGCGAGCTAAAACTTACCGTAAACGTGCAAAATAATAAAACGTGCTAAACATACGTCGCGCTCGTGCGTTTTGTTTTGCACGCGGTGCAAAACAAATTAAAAAGGGAATGCAACACGAGGACTTCCCAGGAGGTCACCCATCCTAGTACTACTCTCGCCCAAGCACGCTTAACTTCGGAGTTCTGATGGGATCCGGTGCTTTAGTGCTGGTATGATCGCATCCGACATGTTACCCCCGTCTTCGTCCCTTATGCTTGCCCCTCCCAGCTCCACTACACACACGATTGCACATTCCTTTGGCCGCTCCCGCTCAACTACGGAGACGAGTTTTACCACGGTTCAACCGCACCAGTGCCTATTTACCATGGTTTCGACCCCTTTCAGAACACGCTTGCCGCCGCTAGACGCGTGAATAATGAGCAGCGAGCTAAAACTTACCGTAAACGTGCAAAATAATAAAACGTGCTAAACATACGTCGCGCTCGTGCGTTTTGTTTTGCACGCGGTGCAAAACAAATTAAAAAGGGAATGCAACACGAGGACTTCCCAGGAGGTCACCCATCCTAGTACTACTCTCGCCCAAGCACGCTTAACTTCGGAGTTCTGATGGGATCCGGTGCTTTAGTGCTGGTATGATCGCATCCGACATGTTACCCCCGTCTTCGTCCCTTATGCTTGCCCCTCCCAGCTCCACTACACACACGATTGCACATTCCTTTGGCCGCTCCCGCTCAACTACGGAGACGAGTTTTACCACGGTTCAACCGCACCAGTGCCTATTTACCATGGTTTCGACCCCTTTCAGAACACGCTTGCCGCCGCTAGACGCGTGAATAATGAGCAGCGAGCTAAAACTTACCGTAAACGTGCAAAATAATAAAACGTGCTAAACATACGTCGCGCTCGTGCGTTTTGTTTTGCACGCGGTGCAAAACAAATTAAAAAGGGAATGCAACACGAGGACTTCCCAGGAGGTCACCCATCCTAGTACTACTCTCGCCCAAGCACGCTTAACTTCGGAGTTCTGATGGGATCCGGTGCTTTAGTGCTGGTATGATCGCATCCGACATGTTACCCCCGTCTTCGTCCCTTATGCTTGCCCCTCCCAGCTCCACTACACACACGATTGCACATTCCTTTGGCCGCTCCCGCTCAACTACGGAGACGAGTTTTACCACGGTTCAACCGCACCAGTGCCTATTTACCATGGTTTCGACCCCTTTCAGAACACGCTTGCCGCCGCTAGACGCGTGAATAATGAGCAGCGAGCTAAAACTTACCGTAAACGTGCAAAATAATAAAACGTGCTAAACATACGTCGCGCTCGTGCGTTTTGTTTTGCACGCGGTGCAAAACAAATTAAAAAGGGAATGCAACACGAGGACTTCCCAGGAGGTCACCCATCCTAGTACTACTCTCGCCCAAGCACGCTTAACTTCGGAGTTTTGATGGGATCCGGTGCTTTAGTGCTGGTATGATCGCATCCGACATGTTACCCCCGTCTTCGTCCCTTATGCTTGCCCCTCCCAGCTCCACTACACACACGATTGCACATTCCTTTGGCCGCTCCCGCTCAACTACGGAGACGAGTTTTACCACGGTTCAACCGCACCAGTGCCTATTTACCATGGTTTCGACCCCTTTCAGAACACGCTTGCCGCCGCTAGACGCGTGAATAATGAGCAGCGAGCTAAAACTTACCGTAAACGTGCAAAATAATAAAACGTGCTAAACATACGTCGCGCTCGTGCGTTTTGTTTTGCACGCGGTGCAAAACAAATTAAAAAGGGAATGCAACACGAGGACTTCCCAGGAGGTCACCCATCCTAGTACTACTCTCGCCCAAGCACGCTTAACTTCGGAGTTCTGATGGGATCCGGTGCTTTAGTGCTGGTATGATCGCATCCGACATGTTACCCCCGTCTTCGTCCCTTATGCTTGCCCCTCCCAGCTCCACTACACACACGATTGCACATTCCTTTGGCCGCTCCCGCTCAACTACGGAGACGAGTTTTACCACGGTTCAACCGCACCAGTGCCTATTTACCATGGTTTCGACCCCTTTCAGAACACGCTTGCCGCCGCTAGACGCGTGAATAATGAGCAGCGAGCTAAAACTTACCGTAAACGTGCAAAATAATAAAACGTGCTAAACATACGTCGCGCTCGTGCGTTTTGTTTTGCACGCGGTGCAAAACAAATTAAAAAGGGAATGCAACACGAGGACTTCCCAGGAGGTCACCCATCCTAGTACTACTCTCGCCCAAGCACGCTTAACTTCGGAGTTCTGATGGGATCCGGTGCTTTAGTGCTGGTATGATCGCATCCGACATGTTACCCCCGTCTTCGTCCCTTATGCTTGCCCCTCCCAGCTCCACTACACACACGATTGCACATTCCTTTGGCCGCTCCCGCTCAACTACGGAGACGAGTTTTACCACGGTTCAACCGCACCAGTGCCTATTTACCATGGTTTCGACCCCTTTCAGAACACGCTTGCCGCCGCTAGACGCGTGAATAATGAGCAGCGAGCTAAAACTTACCGTAAACGTGCAAAATAATAAAACGTGCTAAACATACGTCGCGCTCGTGCGTTTTGTTTTGCACGCGGTGCAAAACAAATTAAAAAGGGAATGCAACACGAGGACTTCCCAGGAGGTCACCCATCCTAGTACTACTCTCGCCCAAGCACGCTTAACTTCGGAGTTCTGATGGGATCCGGTGCTTTAGTGCTGGTATGATCGCATCCGACATGTTACCCCCGTCTTCGTCCCTTATGCTTGCCCCTCCCAGCTCCACTACACACACGATTGCACATTCCTTTGGCCGCTCCCGCTCAACTACGGAGACGAGTTTTACCACGGTTCAACCGCACCAGTGCCTATTTACCATGGTTTCGACCCCTTTCAGAACACGCTTGCCGCCGCTAGACGCGTGAATAATGAGCAGCGAGCTAAAACTTACCGTAAACGTGCAAAATAATAAAACGTGCTAAACATACGTCGCGCTCGTGCGTTTTGTTTTGCACGCGGTGCAAAACAAATTAAAAAGGGAATGCAACACGAGGACTTCCCAGGAGGTCACCCATCCTAGTACTACTCTCGCCCAAGCACGCTTAACTTCGGAGTTCTGATGGGATCCGGTGCTTTAGTGCTGGTATGATCGCATCCGACATGTTACCCCCGTCTTCGTCCCTTATGCTTGCCCCTCCCAGCTCCACTACACACACGATTGCACATTCCTTTGGCCGCTCCCGCTCAACTACGGAGACGAGTTTTACCACGGTTCAACCGCACCAGTGCCTATTTACCATGGTTTCGACCCCTTTCAGAACACGCTTGCCGCCGCTAGACGCGTGAATAATGAGCAGCGAGCTAAAACTTACCGTAAACGTGCAAAATAATAAAACGTGCTAAACATACGTCGCGCTCGTGCGTTTTGTTTTGCACGCGGTGCAAAACAAATTAAAAAGGGAATGCAACACGAGGACTTCCCAGGAGGTCACCCATCCTAGTACTACTCTCGCCCAAGCACGCTTAACTTCGGAGTTCTGATGGGATCCGGTGCTTTAGTGCTGGTATGATCGCATCCGACATGTTACCCCCGTCTTCGTCCCTTATGCTTGCCCCTCCCAGCTCCACTACACACACGATTGCACATTCCTTTGGCCGCTCCCGCTCAACTACGGAGACGAGTTTTACCACGGTTCAACCGCACCAGTGCCTATTTACCATGGTTTCGACCCCTTTCAGAACACGCTTGCCGCCGCTAGACGCGTGAATAATGAGCAGCGAGCTAAAACTTACCGTAAACGTGCAAAATAATAAAACGTGCTAAACATACGTCGCGCTCGTGCGTTTTGTTTTGCACGCGGTGCAAAACAAATTAAAAAGGGAATGCAACACGAGGACTTCCCAGGAGGTCACCCATCCTAGTACTACTCTCGCCCAAGCACGCTTAACTTCGGAGTTCTGATGGGATCCGGTGCTTTAGTGCTGGTATGATCGCATCCGACATGTTACCCCCGTCTTCGTCCCTTATGCTTGCCCCTCCCAGCTCCACTACACACACGATTGCACATTCCTTTGGCCGCTCCCGCTCAACTACGGAGACGAGTTTTACCACGGTTCAACCGCACCAGTGCCTATTTACCATGGTTTCGACCCCTTTCAGAACACGCTTGCCGCCGCTAGACGCGTGAATAATGAGCAGCGAGCTAAAACTTACCGTAAACGTGCAAAATAATAAAACGTGCTAAACATACGTCGCGCTCGTGCGTTTTGTTTTGCACGCGGTGCAAAACAAATTAAAAAGGGAATGCAACACGAGGACTTCCCAGGAGGTCACCCATCCTAGTACTACTCTCGCCCAAGCACGCTTAACTTCGGAGTTCTGATGGGATCCGGTGCTTTAGTGCTGGTATGATCGCATCCGACATGTTACCCCCGTCTTCGTCCCTTATGCTTGCCCCTCCCAGCTCCACTACACACACGATTGCACATTCCTTTGGCCGCTCCCGCTCAACTACGGAGACGAGTTTTACCACGGTTCAACCGCACCAGTGCCTATTTACCATGGTTTCGACCCCTTTCAGAACACGCTTGCCGCCGCTAGACGCGTGAATAATGAGCAGCGAGCTAAAACTTACCGTAAACGTGCAAAATAATAAAACGTGCTAAACATACGTCGCGCTCGTGCGTTTTGTTTTGCACGCGGTGCAAAACAAATTAAAAAGGGAATGCAACACGAGGACTTCCCAGGAGGTCACCCATCCTAGTACTACTCTCGCCCAAGCACGCTTAACTTCGGAGTTCTGATGGGATCCGGTGCTTTAGTGCTGGTATGATCGCATCCGACATGTTACCCCCGTCTTCGTCCCTTATGCTTGCCCCTCCCAGCTCCACTACACACACGATTGCACATTCCTTTGGCCGCTCCCGCTCAACTACGGAGACGAGTTTTACCACGGTTCAACCGCACCAGTGCCTATTTACCATGGTTTCGACCCCTTTCAGAACACGCTTGCCGCCGCTAGACGCGTGAATAATGAGCAGCGAGCTAAAACTTACCGTAAACGTGCAAAATAATAAAACGTGCTAAACATACGTCGCGCTCGTGCGTTTTGTTTTGCACGCGGTGCAAAACAAATTAAAAAGGGAATGCAACACGAGGACTTCCCAGGAGGTCACCCATCCTAGTACTACTCTCGCCCAAGCACGCTTAACTTCGGAGTTCTGATGGGATCCGGTGCTTTAGTGCTGGTATGATCGCATCCGACATGTTACCCCCGTCTTCGTCCCTTATGCTTGCCCCTCCCAGCTCCACTACACACACGATTGCACATTCCTTTGGCCGCTCCCGCTCAACTACGGAGACGAGTTTTACCACGGTTCAACCGCACCAGTGCCTATTTACCATGGTTTCGACCTATTTACCATGGTTTCGACCCCTTTCAGAACACGCTTGCCGCCGCTAGACGCGTGAATAATGAGCAGCGAGCTAAAACTTACCGTAAACGTGCAAAATAATAAAACGTGCTAAACATACGTCGCGCTCGTGCGTTTTGTTTTGCACGCGGTGCAAAACAAATTAAAAAGGGAATGCAACACGAGGACTTCCCAGGAGGTCACCCATCCTAGTACTACTCTCGCCCAAGCACGCTTAACTTCGGAGTTCTGATGGGATCCGGTGCTTTAGTGCTGGTATGATCGCATCCGACATGTTACCCCCGTCTTCGTCCCTTATGCTTGCCCCTCCCAGCTCCACTACACACACGATTGCACATTCCTTTGGCCGCTCCCGCTCAACTACGGAGACGAGTTTTACCACGGTTCAACCGCACCAGTGCCTATTTACCATGGTTTCGACCCCTTTCAGAACACGCTTGCCGCCGCTAGACGCGTGAATAATGAGCAGCGAGCTAAAACTTACCGTAAACGTGCAAAATAATAAAACGTGCTAAACATACGTCGCGCTCGTGCGTTTTGTTTTGCACGCGGTGCAAAACAAATTAAAAAGGGAATGCAACACGAGGACTTCCCAGGAGGTCACCCATCCTAGTACTACTCTCGCCCAAGCACGCTTAACTTCGGAGTTCTGATGGGATCCGGTGCTTTAGTGCTGGTATGATCGCATCCGACATGTTACCCCCGTCTTCGTCCCTTATGCTTGCCCCTCCCAGCTCCACTACACACACGATTGCACATTCCTTTGGCCGCTCCCGCTCAACTACGGAGACGAGTTTTACCACGGTTCAACCGCACCAGTGCCTATTTACCATGGTTTCGACCCCTTTCAGAACACGCTTGCCGCCGCTAGACGCGTGAATAATGAGCAGCGAGCTAAAACTTACCGTAAACGTGCAAAATAATAAAACGTGCTAAACATACGTCGCGCTCGTTGCCGTTAATTAAAAAGGGAATGCAACACGAGGACTTCCCAGGAGGTCACCCATCCTAGTACTACTCTCGCCCAAGCACGCTTAACTTCGGAGTTCTGATGGGATCCGGTGCTTTAGTGCTGGTATGATCGCATCCGACATGTTACCCCCGTCTTCGTCCCTTATGCTTGCCCCTCCCAGCTCCACTACACACACGATTGCACATTCCTTTGGCCGCTCCCGCTCAACTACGGAGACGAGTTTTACCACGGTTCAACCGCACCAGTGCCTATTTACCATGGTTTCGACCCCTTTCAGAACACGCTTGCCGCCGCTAGACGCGTGAATAATGAGCAGCGAGCTAAAACTTACCGTAAACGTGCAAAATAATAAAACGTGCTAAACATACGTCGCGCTCGTGCGTTTTGTTTTGCACGCGGTGCAAAACAAATTAAAAAGGGAATGCAACACGAGGACTTCCCAGGAGGTCACCCATCCTAGTACTACTCTCGCCCAAGCACGCTTAACTTCGGAGTTCTGATGGGATCCGGTGCTTTAGTGCTGGTATGATCGCATCCGACATGTTACCCCCGTCTTCGTCCCTTATGCTTGCCCCTCCCAGCTCCACTACACACACGATTGCACATTCCTTTGGCCGCTCCCGCTCAACTACGGAGACGAGTTTTACCACGGTTCAACCGCACCAGTGCCTATTTACCATGGTTTCGACCCCTTTCAGAACACGCTTGCCGCCGCTAGACGCGTGAATAATGAGCAGCGAGCTAAAACTTACCGTAAACGTGCAAAATAATAAAACGTGCTAAACATACGTCGCGCTCGTGCGTTTTGTTTTGCACGCGGTGCAAAACAAATTAAAAAGGGAATGCAACACGAGGACTTCCCAGGAGGTCACCCATCCTAGTACTACTCTCGCCCAAGCACGCTTAACTTCGGAGTTCTGATGGGATCCGGTGCTTTAGTGCTGGTATGATCGCATCCGACATGTTACCCCCGTCTTCGTCCCTTATGCTTGCCCCTCCCAGCTCCACTACACACACGATTGCACATTCCTTTGGCCGCTCCCGCTCAACTACGGAGACGAGTTTTACCACGGTTCAACCGCACCAGTGCCTATTTACCATGGTTTCGACCCCTTTCAGAACACGCTTGCCGCCGCTAGACGCTGGTGAATAATGAGCAGCGAGCTAAAACTTACCGTAAACGTGCAAAATAATAAAACGTGCTAAACATACGTCGCGCTCGTGTGTTTTGTTTTGCACGCGGTGCAAAACAAATTAAAAAGGGAATGCAACACGAGGACTTCCCAGGAGGTCACCCATCCTAGTACTACTCTCGCCCAAGCACGCTTAACTTCGGAGTTCTGATGGGATCCGGTGCTTTAGTGCTGGTATGATCGCATCCGACATGTTACCCCCGTCTTCGTCCCTTATGCTTGCCCCTCCCAGCTCCACTACACACACGATTGCACATTCCTTTGGCCGCTCCCGCTCAACTACGGAGACGAGTTTTACCACGGTTCAACCGCACCAGTGCCTATTTACCATGGTTTCGACCCCTTTCAGAACACGCTTGCCGCCGCTAGACGCGTGAATAATGAGCAGCGAGCTAAAACTTACCGTAAACGTGCAAAATAATAAAACGTGCTAAACATACGTCGCGCTCGTGCGTTTTGTTTTGCACGCGGTGCAAAACAAATTAAAAAGGGAATGCAACACGAGGACTTCCCAGGAGGTCACCCATCCTAGTACTACTCTCGCCCAAGCACGCTTAACTTCGGAAGTTCTGATGGGATCCGGTGCTTTAGTGCTGGTATGATCGCATCCGACATGTTACCCCCGTCTTCGTCCCTTATGCTTGCCCCTCCCAGCTCCACTACACACACGATTGCACATTCCTTTGGCCGCTCCGCTCAACTACGGAGACGAGTTTTACCACGGTTCAACCGCACCAGTGCCTATTTACCATGGTTTCGACCCCTTTCAGAACACGCTTGCCGCCGCTAGACGCGTGAATAATGAGCAGCGAGCTAAAACTTACCGTAAACGTGCAAAATAATAAAACGTGCTAAACATACGTCGCGCTCGTGCGTTTTGTTTTGCACGCGGTGCAAAACAAATTAAAAAGGGAATGCAACACGAGGACTTCCCAGGAGGTCACCCATCCTAGTACTACTCTCGCCCAAGCACGCTTAACTTCGGAGTTCTGATGGGATCCGGTGCTTTAGTGCTGGTATGATCGCATCCGACATGTTACCCCCGTCTTCGTCCCTTATGCTTGCCCCTCCCAGCTCCACTACACACACGATTGCACATTCCTTTGGCCGCTCCCGCTCAACTACGGAGACGAGTTTTACCACGGTTCAACCGCACCAGTGCCTATTTACCATGGTTTCGACCCCTTTCAGAACACGCTTGCCGCCGCTAGACGCGTGAATAATGAGCAGCGAGCTAAAACTTACCGTAAACGTGCAAAATAATAAAACGTGCTAAACATACGTCGCGCTCGTGCGTTTTGTTTTGCACGCGGTGCAAAACAAATTAAAAAGGGAATGCAACACGAGGACTTCCCAGGAGGTCACCCATCCTAGTACTACTCTCGCCCAAGCACGCTTAACTTCGGAGTTCTGATGGGATCCGGTGCTTTAGTGCTGGTATGATCGCATCCGACATGTTACCCCCGTCTTCGTCCCTTATGCTTGCCCCTCCCAGCTCCACTACACACACGATTGCACATTCCTTTGGCCGCTCCCGCTCAACTACGGAGACGAGTTTTACCACGGTTCAACCGCACCAGTGCCTATTTACCATGGTTTCGACCCCTTTCAGAACACGCTTGCCGCCGCTAGACGCGTGAATAATGAGCAGCGAGCTAAAACTTACCGTAAACGTGCAAAATAATAAAACGTGCTAAACATACGTCGCGCTCGTGCGTTTTGTTTTGCACGCGGTGCAAAACAAATTAAAAGGGAATGCAACACGAGGACTTCCCAGGAGGTCACCCATCCTAGTACTACTCTCGCCCAAGCACGCTTAACTTCGGAGTTCTGATGGGATCCGGTGCTTTAGTGCTGGTATGATCGCATCCGACATGTTACCCCCGTCTTCGTCCCTTATGCTTGCCCCTCCCAGCTCCACTACACACACGATTGCACATTCCTTTGGCCGCTCCCGCTCAACTACGGAGACGAGTTTTACCACGGTTCAACCGCACCAGTGCCTATTTACCATGGTTTCGACCCCTTTCAGAACACGCTTGCCGCCGCTAGACGCGTGAATAATGAGCAGCGAGCTAAAACTTACCGTAAACGTGCAAAATAATAAAACGTGCTAAACATACGTCGCGCTCGTGCGTTTTGTTTTGCACGCGGTGCAAAACAAATTAAAAAGGGAATGCAACACGAGGACTTCCCAGGAGGTCACCCATCCTAGTACTACTCTCGCCCAAGCACGCTTAACTTCGGAGTTCTGATGGGATCCGGTGCTTTAGTGCTGGTATGATCGCATCCGACATGTTACCCCCGTCTTCGTCCCTTATGCTTGCCCCTCCCAGCTCCACTACACACACGATTGCACATTCCTTTGGCCGCTCCCGCTCAACTACGGAGACGAGTTTTACCACGGTTCAACCGCACCAGTGCCTATTTACCATGGTTTCGACCCCTTTCAGAACACGCTTGCCGCCGCTAGACGCGTGAATAATGAGCAGCGAGCTAAAACTTACCGTAAACGTGCAAAATAATAAAACGTGCTAAACATACGTCGCGCTCGTGCGTTTTGTTTTGCACGCGGTGCAAAACAAATTAAAAAGGGAATGCAACACGAGGACTTCCCAGGAGGTCACCCATCCTAGTACTACTCTCGCCCAAGCACGCTTAACTTCGGAGTTCTGATGGGATCCGGTGCTTTAGTGCTGGTATGATCGCATCCGACATGTTACCCCCGTCTTCGTCCCTTATGCTTGCCCCTCCCAGCTCCACTACACACACGATTGCACATTCCTTTGGCCGCTCCCGCTCAACTACGGAGACGAGTTTTACCACGGTTCAACCGCACCAGTGCCTATTTACCATGGTTTCGACCCCTTTCAGAACACGCTTGCCGCCGCTAGACGCGTGAATAATGAGCAGCGAGCTAAAACTTACCGTAAACGTGCAAAATAATAAAACGTGCTAAACATACGTCGCGCTCGTGCGTTTTGTTTTGCACGCGGTGCAAAACAAATTAAAAAGGGAATGCAACACGAGGACTTCCCAGGAGGTCACCCATCCTAGTACTACTCTCGCCCAAGCACGCTTAACTTCGGAGTTCTGATGGGATCCGGTGCTTTAGTGCTGGTATGATCGCATCCGACATGTTACCCCCGTCTTCGTCCCTTATGCTTGCCCCTCCCAGCTCCACTACACACACGATTGCACATTCCTTTGGCCGCTCCCGCTCAACTACGGAGACGAGTTTTACCACGGTTCAACCGCACCAGTGCCTATTTACCATGGTTTCGACCCCTTTCAGAACACGCTTGCCGCCGCTAGACGCGTGAATAATGAGCAGCGAGCTAAAACTTACCGTAAACGTGCAAAATAATAAAACGTGCTAAACATACGTCGCGCTCGTGCGTTTTGTTTTGCACGCGGTGCAAAACAAATTAAAAAGGGAATGCAACACGAGGACTTCCCAGGAGGTCACCCATCCTAGTACTACTCTCGCCCAAGCACGCTTAACTTCGGAGTTCTGATGGGATCCGGTGCTTTAGTGCTGGTATGATCGCATCCGACATGTTACCCCCGTCTTCGTCCCTTATGCTTGCCCCTCCCAGCTCCACTACACACACGATTGCACATTCCTTTGGCCGCTCCCGCTCAACTACGGAGACGAGTTTTACCACGGTTCAACCGCACCAGTGCCTATTTACCATGGTTTCGACCCCTTTCAGAACACGCTTGCCGCCGCTAGACGCGTGAATAATGAGCAGCGAGCTAAAACTTACCGTAAACGTGCAAAATAATAAAACGTGCTAAACATACGTCGCGCTCGTGCGTTTTGTTTTGCACGCGGTGCAAAACAAATTAAAAAGGGAATGCAACACGAGGACTTCCCAGGAGGTCACCCATCCTAGTACTACTCTCGCCCAAGCACGCTTAACTTCGGAGTTCTGATGGGATCCGGTGCTTTAGTGCTGGTATGATCGCATCCGACATGTTACCCCCGTCTTCGTCCCTTATGCTTGCCCCTCCCAGCTCCACTACACACACGATTGCACATTCCTTTGGCCGCTCCCGCTCAACTACGGAGACGAGTTTTACCACGGTTCAACCGCACCAGTGCCTATTTACCATGGTTTCGACCCCTTTCAGAACACGCTTGCCGCCGCTAGACGCGTGAATAATGAGCAGCGAGCTAAAACTTACCGTAAACGTGCAAAATAATAAAACGTGCTAAACATACGTCGCGCTCGTGCGTTTTGTTTTGCACGCGGTGCAAAACAAATTAAAAAGGGAATGCAACACGAGGACTTCCCAGGAGGTCACCCATCCTAGTACTACTCTCGCCCAAGCACGCTTAACTTCGGAGTTCTGATGGGATCCGGTGCTTTAGTGCTGGTATGATCGCATCCGACATGTTACCCCCGTCTTCGTCCCTTATGCTTGCCCCTCCCAGCTCCACTACACACACGATTGCACATTCCTTTGGCCGCTCCCGCTCAACTACGGAGACGAGTTTTACCACGGTTCAACCGCACCAGTGCCTATTTACCATGGTTTCGACCCCTTTCAGAACACGCTTGCCGCCGCTAGACGCGTGAATAATGAGCAGCGAGCTAAAACTTACCGTAAACGTGCAAAATAATAAAACGTGCTAAACATACGTCGCGCTCGTGCGTTTTGTTTTGCACGCGGTGCAAAACAAATTAAAAAGGGAATGCAACACGAGGACTTCCCAGGAGGTCACCCATCCTAGTACTACTCTCGCCCAAGCACGCTTAACTTCGGAGTTCTGATGGGATCCGGTGCTTTAGTGCTGGTATGATCGCATCCGACATGTTACCCCCGTCTTCGTCCCTTATGCTTGCCCCTCCCAGCTCCACTACACACACGATTGCACATTCCTTTGGCCGCTCCCGCTCAACTACGGAGACGAGTTTTACCACGGTTCAACCGCACCAGTGCCTATTTACCATGGTTTCGACCCCTTTCAGAACACGCTTGCCGCCGCTAGACGCGTGAATAATGAGCAGCGAGCTAAAACTTACCGTAAACGTGCAAAATAATAAAACGTGCTAAACATACGTCGCGCTCGTGCGTTTTGTTTTGCACGCGGTGCAAAACAAATTAAAAAGGGAATGCAACACGAGGACTTCCCAGGAGGTCACCCATCCTAGTACTACTCTCGCCCAAGCACGCTTAACTTCGGAGTTCTGATGGGATCCGGTGCTTTAGTGCTGGTATGATCGCATCCGACATGTTACCCCCGTCTTCGTCCCTTATGCTTGCCCCTCCCAGCTCCACTACACACACGATTGCACATTCCTTTGGCCGCTCCCGCTCAACTACGGAGACGAGTTTTACCACGGTTCAACCGCACCAGTGCCTATTTACCATGGTTTCGACCCCTTTCAGAACACGCTTGCCGCCGCTAGACGCGTGAATAATGAGCAGCGAGCTAAAACTTACCGTAAACGTGCAAAATAATAAAACGTGCTAAACATACGTCGCGCTCGTGCGTTTTGTTTTGCACGCGGTGCAAAACAAATTAAAAAGGGAATGCAACACGAGGACTTCCCAGGAGGTCACCCATCCTAGTACTACTCTCGCCCAAGCACGCTTAACTTCGGAGTTCTGATGGGATCCGGTGCTTTAGTGCTGGTATGATCGCATCCGACATGTTACCCCCGTCTTCGTCCCTTATGCTTGCCCCTCCCAGCTCCACTACACACACGATTGCACATTCCTTTGGCCGCTCCCGCTCAACTACGGAGACGAGTTTTACCACGGTTCAACCGCACCAGTGCCTATTTACCATGGTTTCGACCCCTTTCAGAACACGCTTGCCGCCGCTAGACGCGTGAATAATGAGCAGCGAGCTAAAACTTACCGTAAACGTGCAAAATAATAAAACGTGCTAAACATACGTCGCGCTCGTGCGTTTTGTTTTGCACGCGGTGCAAAACAAATTAAAAAGGGAATGCAACACGAGGACTTCCCAGGAGGTCACCCATCCTAGTACTACTCTCGCCCAAGCACGCTTAACTTCGGAGTTCTGATGGGATCCGGTGCTTTAGTGCTGGTATGATCGCATCCGACATGTTACCCCCGTCTTCGTCCCTTATGCTTGCCCCTCCCAGCTCCACTACACACACGATTGCACATTCCTTTGGCCGCTCCCGCTCAACTACGGAGACGAGTTTTACCACGGTTCAACCGCACCAGTGCCTATTTACCATGGTTTCGACCCCTTTCAGAACACGCTTGCCGCCGCTAGACGCTGTGAATAATGAGCAGCGAGCTAAAACTTACCGTAAACGTGCAAAATAATAAAACGTGCTAAACATACGTCGCGCTCGTGCGTTTTGTTTTGCACGCGGTGCAAAACAAATTAAAAAGGGAATGCAACACGAGGACTTCCCAGGAGGTCACCCATCCTAGTACTACTCTCGCCCAAGCACGCTTAACTTCGGAGTTCTGATGGGATCCGGTGCTTTAGTGCTGGTATGATCGCATCCGACATGTTACCCCCGTCTTCGTCCCTTATGCTTGCCCCTCCCAGCTCCACTACACACACGATTGCACATTCCTTTGGCCGCTCCCGCTCAACTACGGAGACGAGTTTTACCACGGTTCAACCGCACCAGTGCCTATTTACCATGGTTTCGACCCCTTTCAGAACACGCTTGCCGCCGCTAGACGCGTGAATAATGAGCAGCGAGCTAAAACTTACCGTAAACGTGCAAAATAATAAAACGTGCTAAACATACGTCGCGCTCGTGCGTTTTGTTTTGCACGCGGTGCAAAACAAATTAAAAAGGGAATGCAACACGAGGACTTCCCAGGAGGTCACCCATCCTAGTACTACTCTCGCCCAAGCACGCTTAACTTCGGAGTTCTGATGGGATCCGGTGCTTTAGTGCTGGTATGATCGCATCCGACATGTTACCCCCGTCTTCGTCCCTTATGCTTGCCCCTCCCAGCTCCACTACACACACGATTGCACATTCCTTTGGCCGCTCCCGCTCAACTACGGAGACGAGTTTTACCACGGTTCAACCGCACCAGTGCCTATTTACCATGGTTTCGACCCCTTTCAGAACACGCTTGCCGCCGCTAGACGCGTGAATAATGAGCAGCGAGCTAAAACTTACCGTAAACGTGCAAAATAATAAAACGTGCTAAACATACGTCGCGCTCGTGCGTTTTGTTTTGCACGCGGTGCAAAACAAATTAAAAAGGGAATGCAACACGAGGACTTCCCAGGAGGTCACCCATCCTAGTACTACTCTCGCCCAAGCACGCTTAACTTCGGAGTTCTGATGGGATCCGGTGCTTTAGTGCTGGTATGATCGCATCCGACATGTTACCCCCGTCTTCGTCCCTTATGCTTGCCCCTCCCAGCTCCACTACACACACGATTGCACATTCCTTTGGCCGCTCCCGCTCAACTACGGAGACGAGTTTTACCACGGTTCAACCGCACCAGTGCCTATTTACCATGGTTTCGACCCCTTTCAGAACACGCTTGCCGCCGCTAGACGCGTGAATAATGAGCAGCGAGCTAAAACTTACCGTAAACGTGCAAAATAATAAAACGTGCTAAACATACGTCGCGCTCGTGCGTTTTGTTTTGCACGCGGTGCAAAACAAATTAAAAAGGGAATGCAACACGAGGACTTCCCAGGAGGTCACCCATCCTAGTACTACTCTCGCCCAAGCACGCTTAACTTCGGAGTTCTGATGGGATCCGGTGCTTTAGTGCTGGTATGATCGCATCCGACATGTTACCCCCGTCTTCGTCCCTTATGCTTGCCCCTCCCAGCTCCACTACACACACGATTGCACATTCCTTTGGCCGCTCCCGCTCAACTACGGAGACGAGTTTTACCACGGTTCAACCGCACCAGTGCCTATTTACCATGGTTTCGACCCCTTTCAGAACACGCTTGCCGCCGCTAGACGCGTGAATAATGAGCAGCGAGCTAAAACTTACCGTAAACGTGCAAAATAATAAAACGTGCTAAACATACGTCGCGCTCGTGCGTTTTGTTTTGCACGCGGTGCAAAACAAATTAAAAAGGGAATGCAACACGAGGACTTCCCAGGAGGTCACCCATCCTAGTACTACTCTCGCCCAAGCACGCTTAACTTCGGAGTTCTGATGGGATCCGGTGCTTTAGTGCTGGTATGATCGCATCCGACATGTTACCCCCGTCTTCGTCCCTTATGCTTGCCCCTCCCAGCTCCACTACACACACGATTGCACATTCCTTTGGCCGCTCCCGCTCAACTACGGAGACGAGTTTTACCACGGTTCAACCGCACCAGTGCCTATTTACCATGGTTTCGACCCCTTTCAGAACACGCTTGCCGCCGCTAGACGCGTGAATAATGAGCAGCGAGCTAAAACTTACCGTAAACGTGCAAAATAATAAAACGTGCTAAACATACGTCGCGCTCGTGCGTTTTGTTTTGCACGCGGTGCAAAACAAATTAAAAAGGGAATGCAACACGAGGACTTCCCAGGAGGTCACCCATCCTAGTACTACTCTCGCCCAAGCACGCTTAACTTCGGAGTTCTGATGGGATCCGGTGCTTTAGTGCTGGTATGATCGCATCCGACATGTTACCCCCGTCTTCGTCCCTTATGCTTGCCCCTCCCAGCTCCACTACACACACGATTGCACATTCCTTTGGCCGCTCCCGCTCAACTACGGAGACGAGTTTTACCACGGTTCAACCGCACCAGTGCCTATTTACCATGGTTTCGACCCCTTTCAGAACACGCTTGCCGCCGCTAGACGCGTGAATAATGAGCAGCGAGCTAAAACTTACCGTAAACGTGCAAAATAATAAAACGTGCTAAACATACGTCGCGCTCGTGCGTTTTGTTTTGCACGCGGTGCAAAACAAATTAAAAAGGGAATGCAACACGAGGACTTCCCAGGAGGTCACCCATCCTAGTACTACTCTCGCCCAAGCACGCTTAACTTCGGAGTTCTGATGGGATCCGGTGCTTTAGTGCTGGTATGATCGCATCCGACATGTTACCCCCGTCTTCGTCCCTTATGCTTGCCCCTCCCAGCTCCACTACACACACGATTGCACATTCCTTTGGCCGCTCCCGCTCAACTACGGAGACGAGTTTTACCACGGTTCAACCGCACCAGTGCCTATTTACCATGGTTTCGACCCCTTTCAGAACACGCTTGCCGCCGCTAGACGCGTGAATAATGAGCAGCGAGCTAAAACTTACCGTAAACGTGCAAAATAATAAAACGTGCTAAACATACGTCGCGCTCGTGCGTTTTGTTTTGCACGCGGTGCAAAACAAATTAAAAAGGGAATGCAACACGAGGACTTCCCAGGAGGTCACCCATCCTAGTACTACTCTCGCCCAAGCACGCTTAACTTCGGAGTTCTGATGGGATCCGGTGCTTTAGTGCTGGTATGATCGCATCCGACATGTTACCCCCGTCTTCGTCCCTTATGCTTGCCCCTCCCAGCTCCACTACACACACGATTGCACATTCCTTTGGCCGCTCCCGCTCAACTACGGAGACGAGTTTTACCACGGTTCAACCGCACCAGTGCCTATTTACCATGGTTTCGACCCCTTTCAGAACACGCTTGCCGCCGCTAGACGCGTGAATAATGAGCAGCGAGCTAAAACTTACCGTAAACGTGCAAAATAATAAAACGTGCTAAACATACGTCGCGCTCGTGCGTTTTGTTTTGCACGCGGTGCAAAACAAATTAAAAAGGGAATGCAACACGAGGACTTCCCAGGAGGTCACCCATCCTAGTACTACTCTCGCCCAAGCACGCTTAACTTCGGAGTTCTGATGGGATCCGGTGCTTTAGTGCTGGTATGATCGCATCCGACATGTTACCCCCGTCTTCGTCCCTTATGCTTGCCCCTCCCAGCTCCACTACACACACGATTGCACATTCCTTTGGCCGCTCCCGCTCAACTACGGAGACGAGTTTTACCACGGTTCAACCGCACCAGTGCCTATTTACCATGGTTTCGACCCCTTTCAGAACACGCTTGCCGCCGCTAGACGCGTGAATAATGAGCAGCGAGCTAAAACTTACCGTAAACGTGCAAAATAATAAAACGTGCTAAACATACGTCGCGCTCGTGCGTTTTGTTTTGCACGCGGTGCAAAACAAATTAAAAAGGGAATGCAACACGAGGACTTCCCAGGAGGTCACCCATCCTAGTACTACTCTCGCCCAAGCACGCTTAACTTCGGAGTTCTGATGGGATCCGGTGCTTTAGTGCTGGTATGATCGCATCCGACATGTTACCCCCGTCTTCGTCCCTTATGCTTGCCCCTCCCAGCTCCACTACACACACGATTGCACATTCCTTTGGCCGCTCCCGCTCAACTACGGAGACGAGTTTTACCACGGTTCAACCGCACCAGTGCCTATTTACCATGGTTTCGACCCCTTTCAGAACACGCTTGCCGCCGCTAGACGCGTGAATAATGAGCAGCGAGCTAAAACTTACCGTAAACGTGCAAAATAATAAAACGTGCTAAACATACGTCGCGCTCGTGCGTTTTGTTTTGCACGCGGTGCAAAACAAATTAAAAAGGGAATGCAACACGAGGACTTCCCAGGAGGTCACCCATCCTAGTACTACTCTCGCCCAAGCACGCTTAACTTCGGAGTTCTGATGGGATCCGGTGCTTTAGTGCTGGTATGATCGCATCCGACATGTTACCCCCGTCTTCGTCCCTTATGCTTGCCCCTCCCAGCTCCACTACACACACGATTGCACATTCCTTTGGCCGCTCCCGCTCAACTACGGAGACGAGTTTTACCACGGTTCAACCGCACCAGTGCCTATTTACCATGGTTTCGACCCCTTTCAGAACACGCTTGCCGCCGCTAGACGCGTGAATAATGAGCAGCGAGCTAAAACTTACCGTAAACGTGCAAAATAATAAAACGTGCTAAACATACGTCGCGCTCGTGCGTTTTGTTTTGCACGCGGTGCAAAACAAATTAAAAAGGGAATGCAACACGAGGACTTCCCAGGAGGTCACCCATCCTAGTACTACTCTCGCCCAAGCACGCTTAACTTCGGAGTTCTGATGGGATCCGGTGCTTTAGTGCTGGTATGATCGCATCCGACATGTTACCCCCGTCTTCGTCCCTTATGCTTGCCCCTCCCAGCTCCACTACACACACGATTGCACATTCCTTTGGCCGCTCCCGCTCAACTACGGAGACGAGTTTTACCACGGTTCAACCGCACCAGTGCCTATTTACCATGGTTTCGACCCCTTTCAGAACACGCTTGCCGCCGCTAGACGCGTGAATAATGAGCAGCGAGCTAAAACTTACCGTAAACGTGCAAAATAATAAAACGTGCTAAACATACGTCGCGCTCGTGCGTTTTGTTTTGCACGCGGTGCAAAACAAATTAAAAAGGGAATGCAACACGAGGACTTCCCAGGAGGTCACCCATCCTAGTACTACTCTCGCCCAAGCACGCTTAACTTCGGAGTTCTGATGGGATCCGGTGCTTTAGTGCTGGTATGATCGCATCCGACATGTTACCCCCGTCTTCGTCCCTTATGCTTGCCCCTCCCAGCTCCACTACACACACGATTGCACATTCCTTTGGCCGCTCCCGCTCAACTACGGAGACGAGTTTTACCACGGTTCAACCGCACCAGTGCCTATTTACCATGGTTTCGACCCCTTTCAGAACACGCTTGCCGCCGCTAGACGCGTGAATAATGAGCAGCGAGCTAAAACTTACCGTAAACGTGCAAAATAATAAAACGTGCTAAACATACGTCGCGCTCGTGCGTTTTGTTTTGCACGCGGTGCAAAACAAATTAAAAAGGGAATGCAACACGAGGACTTCCCAGGAGGTCACCCATCCTAGTACTACTCTCGCCCAAGCACGCTTAACTTCGGAGTTCTGATGGGATCCGGTGCTTTAGTGCTGGTATGATCGCATCCGACATGTTACCCCCGTCTTCGTCCCTTATGCTTGCCCCTCCCAGCTCCACTACACACACGATTGCACATTCCTTTGGCCGCTCCCGCTCAACTACGGAGACGAGTTTTACCACGGTTCAACCGCACCAGTGCCTATTTACCATGGTTTCGACCCCTTTCAGAACACGCTTGCCGCCGCTAGACGCGTGAATAATGAGCAGCGAGCTAAAACTTACCGTAAACGTGCAAAATAATAAAACGTGCTAAACATACGTCGCGCTCGTGCGTTTTGTTTTGCACGCGGTGCAAAACAAATTAAAAAGGGAATGCAACACGAGGACTTCCCAGGAGGTCACCCATCCTAGTACTACTCTCGCCCAAGCACGCTTAACTTCGGAGTTCTGATGGGATCCGGTGCTTTAGTGCTGGTATGATCGCATCCGACATGTTACCCCCGTCTTCGTCCCTTATGCTTGCCCCTCCCAGCTCCACTACACACACGATTGCACATTCCTTTGGCCGCTCCCGCTCAACTACGGAGACGAGTTTTACCACGGTTCAACCGCACCAGTGCCTATTTACCATGGTTTCGACCCCTTTCAGAACACGCTTGCCGCCGCTAGACGCGTGAATAATGAGCAGCGAGCTAAAACTTACCGTAAACGTGCAAAATAATAAAACGTGCTAAACATACGTCGCGCTCGTGCGTTTTGTTTTGCACGCGGTGCAAAACAAATTAAAAAGGGAATGCAACACGAGGACTTCCCAGGAGGTCACCCATCCTAGTACTACTCTCGCCCAAGCACGCTTAACTTCGGAGTTCTGATGGGATCCGGTGCTTTAGTGCTGGTATGATCGCATCCGACATGTTACCCCCGTCTTCGTCCCTTATGCTTGCCCCTCCCAGCTCCACTACACACACGATTGCACATTCCTTTGGCCGCTCCCGCTCAACTACGGAGACGAGTTTTACCACGGTTCAACCGCACCAGTGCCTATTTACCATGGTTTCGACCCCTTTCAGAACACGCTTGCCGCCGCTAGACGCGTGAATAATGAGCAGCGAGCTAAAACTTACCGTAAACGTGCAAAATAATAAAACGTGCTAAACATACGTCGCGCTCGTGCGTTTTGTTTTGCACGCGGTGCAAAACAAATTAAAAAGGGAATGCAACACGAGGACTTCCCAGGAGGTCACCCATCCTAGTACTACTCTCGCCCAAGCACGCTTAACTTCGGAGTTCTGATGGGATCCGGTGCTTTAGTGCTGGTATGATCGCATCCGACATGTTACCCCCGTCTTCGTCCCTTATGCTTGCCCCTCCCAGCTCCACTACACACACGATTGCACATTCCTTTGGCCGCTCCCGCTCAACTACGGAGACGAGTTTTACCACGGTTCAACCGCACCAGTGCCTATTTACCATGGTTTCGACCCCTTTCAGAACACGCTTGCCGCCGCTAGACGCGTGAATAATGAGCAGCGAGCTAAAACTTACCGTAAACGTGCAAAATAATAAAACGTGCTAAACATACGTCGCGCTCGTGCGTTTTGTTTTGCACGCGGTGCAAAACAAATTAAAAAGGGAATGCAACACGAGGACTTCCCAGGAGGTCACCCATCCTAGTACTACTCTCGCCCAAGCACGCTTAACTTCGGAGTTCTGATGGGATCCGGTGCTTTAGTGCTGGTATGATCGCATCCGACATGTTACCCCCGTCTTCGTCCCTTATGCTTGCCCCTCCCAGCTCCACTACACACACGATTGCACATTCCTTTGGCCGCTCCCGCTCAACTACGGAGACGAGTTTTACCACGGTTCAACCGCACCAGTGCCTATTTACCATGGTTTCGACCCCTTTCAGAACACGCTTGCCGCCGCTAGACGCGTGAATAATGAGCAGCGAGCTAAAACTTACCGTAAACGTGCAAAATAATAAAACGTGCTAAACATACGTCGCGCTCGTGCGTTTTGTTTTGCACGCGGTGCAAAACAAATTAAAAAGGGAATGCAACACGAGGACTTCCCAGGAGGTCACCCATCCTAGTACTACTCTCGCCCAAGCACGCTTAACTTCGGAGTTCTGATGGGATCCGGTGCTTTAGTGCTGGTATGATCGCATCCGACATGTTACCCCCGTCTTCGTCCCTTATGCTTGCCCCTCCCAGCTCCACTACACACACGATTGCACATTCCTTTGGCCGCTCCCGCTCAACTACGGAGACGAGTTTTACCACGGTTCAACCGCACCAGTGCCTATTTACCATGGTTTCGACCCCTTTCAGAACACGCTTGCCGCCGCTAGACGCGTGAATAATGAGCAGCGAGCTAAAACTTACCGTAAACGTGCAAAATAATAAAACGTGCTAAACATACGTCGCGCTCGTGCGTTTTGTTTTGCACGCGGTGCAAAACAAATTAAAAAGGGAATGCAACACGAGGACTTCCCAGGAGGTCACCCATCCTAGTACTACTCTCGCCCAAGCACGCTTAACTTCGGAGTTCTGATGGGATCCGGTGCTTTAGTGCTGGTATGATCGCATCCGACATGTTACCCCCGTCTTCGTCCCTTATGCTTGCCCCTCCCAGCTCCACTACACACACGATTGCACATTCCTTTGGCCGCTCCCGCTCAACTACGGAGACGAGTTTTACCACGGTTCAACCGCACCAGTGCCTATTTACCATGGTTTCGACCCCTTTCAGAACACGCTTGCCGCCGCTAGACGCGTGAATAATGAGCAGCGAGCTAAAACTTACCGTAAACGTGCAAAATAATAAAACGTGCTAAACATACGTCGCGCTCGTGCGTTTTGTTTTGCACGCGGTGCAAAACAAATTAAAAAGGGAATGCAACACGAGGACTTCCCAGGAGGTCACCCATCCTAGTACTACTCTCGCCCAAGCACGCTTAACTTCGGAGTTCTGATGGGATCCGGTGCTTTAGTGCTGGTATGATCGCATCCGACATGTTACCCCCGTCTTCGTCCCTTATGCTTGCCCCTCCCAGCTCCACTACACACACGATTGCACATTCCTTTGGCCGCTCCCGCTCAACTACGGAGACGAGTTTTACCACGGTTCAACCGCACCAGTGCCTATTTACCATGGTTTCGACCCCTTTCAGAACACGCTTGCCGCCGCTAGACGCGTGAATAATGAGCAGCGAGCTAAAACTTACCGTAAACGTGCAAAATAATAAAACGTGCTAAACATACGTCGCGCTCGTGCGTTTTGTTTTGCACGCGGTGCAAAACAAATTAAAAAGGGAATGCAACACGAGGACTTCCCAGGAGGTCACCCATCCTAGTACTACTCTCGCCCAAGCACGCTTAACTTCGGAGTTCTGATGGGATCCGGTGCTTTAGTGCTGGTATGATCGCATCCGACATGTTACCCCCGTCTTCGTCCCTTATGCTTGCCCCTCCCAGCTCCACTACACACACGATTGCACATTCCTTTGGCCGCTCCCGCTCAACTACGGAGACGAGTTTTACCACGGTTCAACCGCACCAGTGCCTATTTACCATGGTTTCGACCCCTTTCAGAACACGCTTGCCGCCGCTAGACGCGTGAATAATGAGCAGCGAGCTAAAACTTACCGTAAACGTGCAAAATAATAAAACGTGCTAAACATACGTCGCGCTCGTGCGTTTTGTTTTGCACGCGGTGCAAAACAAATTAAAAAGGGAATGCAACACGAGGACTTCCCAGGAGGTCACCCATCCTAGTACTACTCTCGCCCAAGCACGCTTAACTTCGGAGTTCTGATGGGATCCGGTGCTTTAGTGCTGGTATGATCGCATCCGACATGTTACCCCCGTCTTCGTCCCTTATGCTTGCCCCTCCCAGCTCCACTACACACACGATTGCACATTCCTTTGGCCGCTCCCGCTCAACTACGGAGACGAGTTTTACCACGGTTCAACCGCACCAGTGCCTATTTACCATGGTTTCGACCCCTTTCAGAACACGCTTGCCGCCGCTAGACGCGTGAATAATGAGCAGCGAGCTAAAACTTACCGTAAACGTGCAAAATAATAAAACGTGCTAAACATACGTCGCGCTCGTGCGTTTTGTTTTGCACGCGGTGCAAAACAAATTAAAAAGGGAATGCAACACGAGGACTTCCCAGGAGGTCACCCATCCTAGTACTACTCTCGCCCAAGCACGCTTAACTTCGGAGTTCTGATGGGATCCGGTGCTTTAGTGCTGGTATGATCGCATCCGACATGTTACCCCCGTCTTCGTCCCTTATGCTTGCCCCTCCCAGCTCCACTACACACACGATTGCACATTCCTTTGGCCGCTCCCGCTCAACTACGGAGACGAGTTTTACCACGGTTCAACCGCACCAGTGCCTATTTACCATGGTTTCGACCCCTTTCAGAACACGCTTGCCGCCGCTAGACGCGTGAATAATGAGCAGCGAGCTAAAACTTACCGTAAACGTGCAAAATAATAAAACGTGCTAAACATACGTCGCGCTCGTGCGTTTTGTTTTGCACGCGGTGCAAAACAAATTAAAAAGGGAATGCAACACGAGGACTTCCCAGGAGGTCACCCATCCTAGTACTACTCTCGCCCAAGCACGCTTAACTTCGGAGTTCTGATGGGATCCGGTGCTTTAGTGCTGGTATGATCGCATCCGACATGTTACCCCCGTCTTCGTCCCTTATGCTTGCCCCTCCCAGCTCCACTACACACACGATTGCACATTCCTTTGGCCGCTCCCGCTCAACTACGGAGACGAGTTTTACCACGGTTCAACCGCACCAGTGCCTATTTACCATGGTTTCGACCCCTTTCAGAACACGCTTGCCGCCGCTAGACGCGTGAATAATGAGCAGCGAGCTAAAACTTACCGTAAACGTGCAAAATAATAAAACGTGCTAAACATACGTCGCGCTCGTGCGTTTTGTTTTGCACGCGGTGCAAAACAAATTAAAAAGGGAATGCAACACGAGGACTTCCCAGGAGGTCACCCATCCTAGTACTACTCTCGCCCAAGCACGCTTAACTTCGGAGTTCTGATGGGATCCGGTGCTTTAGTGCTGGTATGATCGCATCCGACATGTTACCCCCGTCTTCGTCCCTTATGCTTGCCCCTCCCAGCTCCACTACACACACGATTGCACATTCCTTTGGCCGCTCCCGCTCAACTACGGAGACGAGTTTTACCACGGTTCAACCGCACCAGTGCCTATTTACCATGGTTTCGACCCCTTTCAGAACACGCTTGCCGCCGCTAGACGCGTGAATAATGAGCAGCGAGCTAAAACTTACCGTAAACGTGCAAAATAATAAAACGTGCTAAACATACGTCGCGCTCGTGCGTTTTGTTTTGCACGCGGTGCAAAACAAATTAAAAAGGGAATGCAACACGAGGACTTCCCAGGAGGTCACCCATCCTAGTACTACTCTCGCCCAAGCACGCTTAACTTCGGAGTTCTGATGGGATCCGGTGCTTTAGTGCTGGTATGATCGCATCCGACATGTTACCCCCGTCTTCGTCCCTTATGCTTGCCCCTCCCAGCTCCACTACACACACGATTGCACATTCCTTTGGCCGCTCCCGCTCAACTACGGAGACGAGTTTTACCACGGTTCAACCGCACCAGTGCCTATTTACCATGGTTTCGACCCCTTTCAGAACACGCTTGCCGCCGCTAGACGCGTGAATAATGAGCAGCGAGCTAAAACTTACCGTAAACGTGCAAAATAATAAAACGTGCTAAACATACGTCGCGCTCGTGCGTTTTGTTTTGCACGCGGTGCAAAACAAATTAAAAAGGGAATGCAACACGAGGACTTCCCAGGAGGTCACCCATCCTAGTACTACTCTCGCCCAAGCACGCTTAACTTCGGAGTTCTGATGGGATCCGGTGCTTTAGTGCTGGTATGATCGCATCCGACATGTTACCCCCGTCTTCGTCCCTTATGCTTGCCCCTCCCAGCTCCACTACACACACGATTGCACATTCCTTTGGCCGCTCCCGCTCAACTACGGAGACGAGTTTTACCACGGTTCAACCGCACCAGTGCCTATTTACCATGGTTTCGACCCCTTTCAGAACACGCTTGCCGCCGCTAGACGCGTGAATAATGAGCAGCGAGCTAAAACTTACCGTAAACGTGCGAAATAATAAAACGTGCTAAACATACGTCGCGCTCGTGCGTTTTGTTTTGCACGCGGTGCAAAACAAATTAAAAAGGGAATGCAACACGAGGACTTCCCAGGAGGTCACCCATCCTAGTACTACTCTCGCCCAAGCACGCTTAACTTCGGAGTTCTGATGGGATCCGGTGCTTTAGTGCTGGTATGATCGCATCCGACATGTTACCCCCGTCTTCGTCCCTTATGCTTGCCCCTCCCAGCTCCACTACACACACGATTGCACAATCCTTTGGCCGCTCCCGCTCAACTACGGAGACGAGTTTTACCACGGTTCAACCGCACCAGTGCCTATTTACCATGGTTTCGACCCCTTTCAGAACACGCTTGCCGCCGCTAGACGCGTGAATAATGAGCAGCGAGCTAAAACTTACCGTAAACGTGCGAAATAATAAAACGTGCTAAACATACGTCGCGCTCGTGCGTTTTGTTTTGCACGCGGTGCAAAACAAATTAAAAAGGGAATGCAACACGAGGACTTCCCAGGAGGTCACCCATCCTAGTACTACTCTCGCCCAAGCACGCTTAACTTCGGAGTTCTGATGGGATCCGGTGCTTTAGTGCTGGTATGATCGCATCCGACATGTTACCCCCGTCTTCGTCCCTTATGCTTGCCCCTCCCAGCTCCACTACACACACGATTGCACATTCCTTTGGCCGCTCCCGCTCAACTACGGAGACGAGTTTTACCACGGTTCAACCGCACCAGTGCCTATTTACCATGGTTTCGACCCCTTTCAGAACACGCTTGCCGCCGCTAGACGCGTGAATAATGAGCAGCGAGCTAAAACTTACCGTAAACGTGCGAAATAATAAAACGTGCTAAACATACGTCGCGCTCGTGCGTTTTGTTTTGCACGCGGTGCAAAACAAATTAAAAAGGGAATGCAACACGAGGACTTCCCAGGAGGTCACCCATCCTAGTACTACTCTCGCCCAAGCACGCTTAACTTCGGAGTTCTGATGGGATCCGGTGCTTTAGTGCTGGTATGATCGCATCCGACATGTTACCCCCGTCTTCGTCCCTTATGCTTGCCCCTCCCAGCTCCACTACACACACGATTGCACATTCCTTTGGCCGCTCCCGCTCAACTACGGAGACGAGTTTTACCACGGTTCAACCGCACCAGTGCCTATTTACCATGGTTTCGACCCCTTTCAGAACACGCTTGCCGCCGCTAGACGCGTGAATAATGAGCAGCGAGCTAAAACTTACCGTAAACGTGCGAAATAATAAAACGTGCTAAACATACGTCGCGCTCGTGCGTTTTGTTTTGCACGCGGTGCAAAACAAATTAAAAAGGGAATGCAACACGAGGACTTCCCAGGAGGTCACCCATCCTAGTACTACTCTCGCCCAAGCACGCTTAACTTCGGAGTTCTGATGGGATCCGGTGCTTTAGTGCTGGTATGATCGCATCCGACATGTTACCCCCGTCTTCGTCCCTTATGCTTGCCCCTCCCAGCTCCACTACACACACGATTGCACATTCCTTTGGCCGCTCCCGCTCAACTACGGAGACGAGTTTTACCACGGTTCAACCGCACCAGTGCCTATTTACCATGGTTTCGACCCCTTTCAGAACACGCTTGCCGCCGCTAGACGCGTGAATAATGAGCAGCGAGCTAAAACTTACCGTAAACGTGCGAAATAATAAAACGTGCTAAACATACGTCGCGCTCGTGCGTTTTGTTTTGCACGCGGTGCAAAACAAATTAAAAAGGGAATGCAACACGAGGACTTCCCAGGAGGTCACCCATCCTAGTACTACTCTCGCCCAAGCACGCTTAACTTCGGAGTTCTGATGGGATCCGGTGCTTTAGTGCTGGTATGATCGCATCCGACATGTTACCCCCGTCTTCGTCCCTTATGCTTGCCCCTCCCAGCTCCACTACACACACGATTGCACATTCCTTTGGCCGCTCCCGCTCAACTACGGAGACGAGTTTTACCACGGTTCAACCGCACCAGTGCCTATTTACCATGGTTTCGACCCCTTTCAGAACACGCTTGCCGCCGCTAGACGCGTGAATAATGAGCAGCGAGCTAAAACTTACCGTAAACGTGCGAAATAATAAAACGTGCTAAACATACGTCGCGCTCGTGCGTTTTGTTTTGCACGCGGTGCAAAACAAATTAAAAAGGGAATGCAACACGAGGACTTCCCAGGAGGTCACCCATCCTAGTACTACTCTCGCCCAAGCACGCTTAACTTCGGAGTTCTGATGGGATCCGGTGCTTTAGTGCTGGTATGATCGCATCCGACATGTTACCCCCGTCTTCGTCCCTTATGCTTGCCCCTCCCAGCTCCACTACACACACGATTGCACATTCCTTTGGCCGCTCCCGCTCAACTACGGAGACGAGTTTTACCACGGTTCAACCGCACCAGTGCCTATTTACCATGGTTTCGACCCCTTTCAGAACACGCTTGCCGCCGCTAGACGCGTGAATAATGAGCAGCGAGCTAAAACTTACCGTAAACGTGCGAAATAATAAAACGTGCTAAACATACGTCGCGCTCGTGCGTTTTGTTTTGCACGCGGTGCAAAACAAATTAAAAAGGGAATGCAACACGAGGACTTCCCAGGAGGTCACCCATCCTAGTACTACTCTCGCCCAAGCACGCTTAACTGCGGAGTTCTGATGGGATCCGGTGCTTTAGTGCTGGTATGATCGCATCCGACATGTTACCCCCGTCTTCGTCCCTTATGCTTGCCCCTCCCAGCTCCACTACACACACGATTGCACATTCCTTTGGCCGCTCCCGCTCAACTACGGAGACGAGTTTTACCACGGTTCAACCGCACCAGTGCCTATTTACCATGGTTTCGACCCCTTTCAGAACACGCTTGCCGCCGCTAGACGCGTGAATAATGAGCAGCGAGCTAAAACTTACCGTAAACGTGCGAAATAATAAAACGTGCTAAACATACGTCGCGCTCGTGCGTTTTGTTTTGCACGCGGTGCAAAACAAATTAAAAAGGGAATGCAACACGAGGACTTCCCAGGAGGTCACCCATCCTAGTACTACT